>NC_080402.1:24202424-24505454 GCF_030265065.1 Corythoichthys intestinalis
GACACATGTAAACGCTGGATCGGAATAGATGAAGTGACATGTAAACAGCTGATCTGAAATTTCCATTCGGAATGATTTGAATCGGTATGAATAAAAGTCAGCATGTAAACGTGGCTATTGTTATGATAGTAAAAGAGTTCAAACCAACAGTAAATACTCATGTTAAATGTGTGTTTTTGCTCAATACATATTGGGAACCACTGCTGGAAGCGCTGTACTTTTCCTCTCCGGTCACCCTCCCTCTGTAGGCTATCTGCAGGTATATATACACGTGCGGCACAAGCTGATGGATGTGTCAGCCAGCTCGATGAGTTATGGGAGGGATTATGAAGTAATCAGGACAATTTATCATGCACGGCTCCTCGACTCGCTCCAATCGCATCCACTCAGCAGTATTGACCCTGGCGTTATGGCTGTGCCGCGCTAATAAAGTGTGTGGATCATTCTTTTTAAATGACCACATAATCAGCGTCTAATTAGTCATTGGAGCAGATAATATTTCATTCGGTGCTGCCCTAACTCCAAGATATATTCAGTTTTGTAATCTCAAGTATTGGGTGGAGATCCCACAAATATTTCATACTTCAGGAATACTTTTTCGTGCTTTCAACATGCACTCTGGATTGCTCATGCCTTTTTCGAGCGAAAGTTATATTTCAAAATTGAACAATTTCACCACCGAAGAAAAATGTCACAAAAAATATATACTGTAAACCATGGGTGTCCAAAGTGAGACTTAAATCAATAACTTTCTAAAAATGTTGAGTGCGTGTTAAAATTTTGCACACATACTGTCTTTTTTTATTTCTTTTAATGTCTTTTATCATAGTGTAGCATGTTGAGGGATTGCTATCGTTACAGGTTTTTTTCACAGGAGATTTGTACTGTTTGTCAAAAATCTGCATTTCTTAAAATCTTCTTAACTGGAATTAATTTCATATAAAATATTTTGTTTTGTGACTGTTTAATGTCAGGACGTAAAGGAATTTGGTAAACTTTGTTCTCACCTCACACATTCCTACAGAGGCTGAAATATTCTTGCAATAAGCCAGTGGCAGTTACCTTTTTTCCCTTGTGCTGCTTGCTATCTTGCTTCTCATATGAACGTGTGTCTAAGATAGCGACCCCGTCCCCACAGAGACAAAGAAACTGAATACCTGACAAGAGCTAGAGGAACAGCATTAAACAATCGTGGCCATGTGTACTCAGAGAAACCTCTCGTGGCAAGACATGAATCAGCACATTCACATGGCAACATATCAGATGTTCGTGCCTATTCTAATGCTTTTTTTTTTTTTTTTTAATGCTACAGACCACAAAAATAAAGATGGTGGGCCCCAAATGGCACCACGGGCTTGACTTTGGACATGCTTGCTGTGTACATCGACAAATACCGACGCTCTTTTCTAAATATACTAAAAAATGTTCAGTGTCAAATCGTAGCTTCTTTCGTTGAACATAAAACTACATCAACATTATTGTTATTTAAAACTATAACAACAAACAAAAATATATTGATGATGAAAATAGTAATGCACTGAACGAATGATTTCAACAACGAAGATATTTACACTGGACATTATTCGAAAGTTATCATTAGCTTAACTCAATCACTGTCAGCCTAGGTCACAGAGTATGGGTTGTGGTAGTTCATAAAAGAGGAAAACTAATATTGAAAACACTTATTGACAGCAATCGACGTCCAATCCATTTCAAACTAGATTCGACGTCTATTGCTGTTACTGGCAGCCAAAGAGTTAACTATGTAAGGTCAGAAACAAAATGCACGAGCCACATTTATTTGGATGTCACAATTGGATGTTAAATGGGCGCTGCAGAAATATTGTTCCGTGTGCCACAAGTTTGAGCCTCCTGTTCTGTATGAGTGCAATAAAAACATTTGAGAAAAAAATCGTAATTTGTGCATTAAAGGGTTAATTAATGAAATACAAAAAACTGCCCGCACTGCAAAGTGAATGCCAAATGTCACACTCCTGGAATTCCCTTGCTTACAGGCAGAACTGCTCTGTTGTGGATTTTTTCGTCCACCATTGTGTCTGCGTTGTTTATACGGAAAAGTGGCACAGAAGAACATTGAGAAAAATGTGGTCTTTTCAGGCAGTGTTACAGGGGTGAGCGAGAGTAGAATGAGGAGAAAAGGTTGCATCGGTGTCAATCAGTCAGCAGACCTAACATGGCCGTCTATCTCCGCCTGCGGGTGTCGGCCTCCTCCCTCTCCTCTAATCCTCCATCTTGGCTACATGTCAAGCCGCCTTGTCCAGTTTCACAATATCCCCCCTCCAGGGCAGGCAACTGCATCGCCTCTCTGGCTCCATTAGTGCCACTCCACAAACATAGTCGGCATTCTCCAGCGGGACCGTCATCGCCAGCCATTGGCACCCCCGTCACTCTCAAAAGTTCCCTCATTCTCCTTCTTGGCCACCCTCACCTTCTTCCCCTCCATCGCTTTTCTCCATCCCTCTATCATCTTTCTCTCCCCTCCATCCAATGCGTTGGTTTGGAGAGGCTTACGCAAGACCCTCATCCACAGTAACAACAAAAAAGAGGAAACTAGAAGCTGAGCTGACCGCTGCTTCCTCCCTGCGATGTTGTTCACAAGTTTCAAGTCTCTGGCATTATTTCGCCCCTAAAGCTGAGTGTGTTTTGAATTGACCACAGCGACTTAGCCTCATTAAAACGCATCATGAGGCCTCGATGAGAGCCACGCCACATCGCCCCGTCAGAATGTGAGGCATTTGAATAGGAATGAGAATATCAGTGCTGTGAGAACAGAGAAAGCGTAGCTGCATAAATGTCTCTAGCGTCTAATGACAGCTTCTACAAGTAACCCAGAGGCATTATTATCCCATTACTGTTCCCTGTCATTTCTACACTAACGCAGAGTGCATCCCCAACTTACCCAGTACGCCCCCCTAATTGAATGGATTGCTCTTAAAGGACACTGACCTCTCTGCAAGCGCCTGACTGACACAAAAGTACTCTCCAACACACTCACTCACACACACACAGACATGCAATTGCACTCCTACACATGCCAACAAGATTGGGTAATTCCAAATAAAATACTGTAGATGTTATCTCAACAAGTACTACAATAAACTATTCAGGACAAGTTGGGACGCTGATTATTCATCGCTTTCACCCTTGAACACTGTCATGTTTGTCTACATGTTTCTATAGTAATCTATTAGGCAATAACAAGTGGGATTATTGTTCATTCTTTACACTATAAAACCGCAGCAATAATAGAGGAATACAAGAATCCTGAATGAAGTGTGCCTGAAATAGAACAATGAAGTTGTAATTTCTAAGAGAATAAAGTTGTAACCTTATAACAATATCTAAAAATGTCATTAGAATAAATTGCAACCTATCATCCATCCATCCATCCATCCATCCATCCATCCATCCATCCATCCATCCATCCATCCATCCATCCATCCATCTACAGTGTATCACAAAAGTGAGTACACCCTTCGCATTTCTGCAGATATTTAACCCCTTAATGCCTGCAATATGAAGCAATTGTCAGTCACAAATTTGAAAAATAAGGTCTTAATGAAACCTTTTTTTCAAATGTGTAAAAAAGAAAAAATAGTAATATGTGTAATAAGCGCCCTATTATCTGTAACCCTTGCTAAATCCTGATTTTTTTTTCTCATGGAACGTTCACATGCATGAGTTGACTTGCATTCAATTTTTTTTTTTTTTTTTTTTTTTTTTTTTGAGAAAAGATATTTCAAAATTCTGAATCAGTCTCAAAATCATGAAATTCTAAGTGCATCAAATGTGATACATTTGGCAAGAAGGGGTTAAATATATATTTTCATGGGACAACACTGACAAAATGACACTTTGATAATGTGTGCAGCTTATATAATAGTTAATTTATTTTCCCCTCAAAATTACTCAAAATATAGCCATTAATATCTAAACCCCTGGCGACAAAATTGAGTACACCGCATGGGAACTACGTACATCCCTAAATGTCCAAATTGAGTACTGTTTGTCATTTTCCCTCCAAAATGTCATGTGACTCGTTACAGGGGTGCTGTCAGCATTGCTGCACAGATTGAAGAGGTGGGGGGTCAGCCTGTTAGTGTTCAGACCATACGCCGTACTTTACATCAAATTGGTGTGCATGGCTGTCACCCCAGGAGGGAGCCTCTTCCGAAGACTGTACACAAGAAAGCCCGCAAACAGTTTGCTGAAGACATGTCAACAAAGCACATAGATTACTGGAACCATGTCCTATAGTCTTATGAGACAAAGATTAATTTGTATGGTTCCGATGGTCTCAAGCATGTGTGGCGGTGACCAAGTGAGGAGTACAAAGATAAGTGTGTCATGCCTACAGTCAAACATGGTGGTGGAAATGACCCCCCCCCACCACCACCACCACCACCACTTCAATCTCTGCAGCAATGCTGACAGCACTCCTGTAACGAGTCACATGACATTTTGGAGGGAAAATGACAAGCAGTACTCAATTTGGGTACATTTGTACATTTAGGGATGTACGTGGTTCCCATGCGGTGTACTCAATTTTGTTGCCAGGGGTTTAAATATTAATGGCTATATTTTGAGGGGAAAATAAATTAAATGTATTATATAAGCTGCACACAGACTACTTTTCCTTGTGTCGAAGTGTCATTTTGTCAGTTATTATTTTGTCACAATTATTATTGTGGTAACATCGCCAAAAAAAAACGCCAGCTTTGTCAGGTTTCTAATCATTTATTCCATCAACTTGTGCCTACTGTCCCCTGAAGCAAGTAAACAAGGTGAAAGTGAAACTAAAAAGGCTCTATCAAGTCAGCCACACGATGCGTTCAGGTACACCACGCAAACACATTCGCCACATTAGAACCCGGTTTGTTACATTACTAAGGGTTTTATTATTATCATTATTATTATTATTGCTATCATTATAATATTATTCCAATTTATTCATAATGTATTTGTTTTGCTCTTTGTAAATGATATTTGCAATAGTAACATCTACTAGTATATTTATTGAGAATTCAGTGTAGGTTTTTGGGCTGTGGAACGAATTAATGGAATTATTGTGTATTCTTATTGGGAAAATCCTGCTCGACATACGACCATTTCAACTTCCAAACAAGGCCCTGGAACGAGTTAATTTCTTATGTAGTGAACCACTATACTAATAATGATAATAAGAATATAAAAATATTAACTCTGGTGCACAGTGATCACTGCAGTGGATAGCTATTGAAACGTATCTTTGTCTTTAATGCACTGGTTTCTATGATTAAACTGCATAACAACCTCAAGAGTGTTCTCTGCTGCCACACTTTATTGAGGTCAATTTAGTGGTCAGTTGGTATAACTGCAAGTAAATATCCTCTGAATCACGATGGCCGTCAACCTGCCACCCGTGCCCACTACAACTGGCATATCCTGTCAATACTTACGAAGAGTAAAAGTGGTAAAAGAAAATATTATGGTATACAGTAACATCTAGGGAAAGCATCTGTTTGGAATATGAAATATTTGTGTATAGGATATAGAAATTTACGATCAACGATGTGTCCAGTGAAGTGGACATCATGCATCCCCCAGTACATTTTTTAACACAAGCCACATAATTGTGTCACTGTTTTTATGACTGCTTGAGTTATAAACTAGTATGTAATTGTTATATTAATAAGCAATTAATTGAAAATATACATTTTTTGCAGATAACCAGTAGTTTGCATTACTATAAGCAGTTTTTCTTATTTTGCAGACTTCAAAAGCAGCAAAGAATAAGGCAGTTTACAATAAATTCTATCCAGCTCCAGTGATGATACTTTAGAGACAACAGTGATGATGATTAGCTGTTGACAACAACAGAGACATTGGTGCTTAGGTGTAGGAGTCACAAGTATAAAGGCCGAGTTATACTTCCGCGTCAGACCTACGCCGTCAAGGAAGAACCGAGTTACGATCCTACGCCGTAGCCTGACGAGCGCCTCTCGAATTTTCTAACCTTCGCGTCACGTAGACGTGTATGACATGTCAAAAACGGACTGTGATTGGTCCGCTCAGACTGTTGTTTCCGGTTTAGCGCGAAATCACCGCCATTGTAGAATAGAATCAAACATTATTTTCTACACGCAAAAATGGACCAAGCCGACGGGAGTATCATCGAAGAGCAAGTCTCGTCAAGACATTATTGTGATTGCCAAATGGCAAGGTCGGCGATTGAAAAAAAAAAAAAAAAAAAATGGAAGAACCACCGAGACGTGTGCGTTCGGAATCGAGTGGCCACACGAAGCGGTGACCCAGTCGGCCAAAAACTGCCAACTTTTTATCACTTTATGTCGTATTTTTGGTTGGTGTACTTCATCATTTATTGTGTACATATGTTTGCTGTGAGTCTGACTTATTTATGTGTCACACTTCAAGTATATGAAGAATAAAGCACAGATTTGGTGTCAAAAGTGTTTTTTTGATCTTTAATTTTCAATAACAGACAGTTCACACACACAATACATCATCACTGATTGAGAGTGCCTCGGTGCTTTTTATGATAACGTTAAAATCAAGGCTCCCAACGCAGTTTGGGAAGTTCCATAGACACCAGAAATCTGCTATGGCTTCCCACTGGCTGGTTGTAGCACACGGCAAACAAATCGGGCTGGAGGGCTTTGCAGACCTTGAACGCAGTGCTCGACGCCAGTTTGAAGCTAGCCGCCACAGCTAGCTCTCTCCACCCGAGTCTAAAGCTCTCTGTGCGGCATCAAAAGTCAGCCAGACCGCCTCGAAACCGTCTTCTGCGTCGCCTGCCCCTCAACATTTGTATGTTCAATATTTATTCAGTGTTGATGAGCAGAATATTTACTTTCAAGAGTTCCATCTTGCATTGTTTATGTTTTCTCAGACTAGCGGAAGTCAACAAGCATGCCCCAAAACCGTACAAACATAACGCCACACCACTCTAGTGGCTTGGAAGTGAATTACCGAGCAACGCGTTCCCTCACCGCAGAACTATCGAATGTCGAATGATGCCGTAGTCGCTGCGCCGCCACCGCAATGCGGGAGTATAACTCAGGCTTTAGGGACAGTTTACATGGCGATTCTGCGACACCAAGACACAATGACTGTGTTGCGGAGTGGCCTCGCGTTCATATGGTGTCGGCGAAGACGGAAGGCAAAGACGCACAACTTGGAATCCTGCCTCCAAAGTGGAAGGATTCGATTGCTGAGGCTTGGGTGGGCTTGCTCTGCAGCCATATCAATGGAACGCTCCCGCGCCGATAACGTCAGCACACGCACACTTCACATTGGGCGTGCGCAGCGGTGCTACTAAACATTACAAAAGGCAAATGGTGGAAGGTTGGCTTTAATTTACTGTTTTAATAATATTTTTAATTTAAATATGTTGAATGGTTCCATTTTTGTGCCTTTTGAAGCAAAAGAATAATGTCATTGCTTGGAGTAGGCGAGCATGTTGTCTTCCTGGCTGAGGAGGTTGTTGGGGTCAAAGTGCATCGTTCGCTATCACCTTGTAAATCTGCACTGCCCCCTAGGGTCTGGCATGAATACTACATTGTTTTGATGCGGAATTGCGACATTGGTCAAATGGAGACGAAACCATATAGATTGAAACATGGTCACTATGGTCACTATGCAAACAGCCCCTAAGTTTCATTGGTTTTCTTATTCAGGCCTATACATTGTGTTTATAGTGAGTGTTGAAAGTGTTGAATTTTCGCATAAATTGTTGAAATGTTTATCATAGCATAAAAAGAAAAAAACAGTTTCTATATTTACAATAGAACACACGTTAATTGAATTATTATTGTAATATTATATTTTAAATTCACATTGTTTTATCTTGAGTGTGCAGGGGCATAGAGTTCACTGGACTGGACATGTCTGTAACTTCATGAAAAAAATCTTTTTGGAAAAATAAAAAATTGATTTTTTTTTTTTTTTTTTTTTTTATGGCCTAAGAAGAATGAAAACTTCTGAGCCAAGGATTTCATAATTCATGCATCAGAGGGTTAATAATGAAAAGAAATATGAGAAAACCACTCCTGGGTTTTTAAAAGAGTTAGATATGTAAGAATAAAGTCGCAATATCATCAATAGCATCACTTTTTAAAAAATATAAATTTATGAAAATACACTCACAAATTATCAGGAATAACTTTACTATAACTTCACTATAATTTTACTGGAACTAGCAGTCATTTGAGTTTAGATATAACAGCACTCTAGGAGAATAAAGTCACTATGTGAACTATTTAAATTATTATTTAATAAAAAGAAATCAAATTATGAGGAATAACTGCAATTTGACTGGTGTAGTAGTCATAATATTACAAGACTAGACAAAATCCAGTAGGCTACATGCATTAAAATGAGAACTATTGAAGGCTTTAATCATCCTGAAAATCCTTCTATCAAAGGCGCATTTTGTGCTCGCTGAACCATTAGGTGGCATTCAAATTTTTTCACGAAAAAGCAAAAAAACCAAGTTGAACTCTCCCACCCCTGTTTTAACGACAGACGTCTTCAACTTTATGACTTTTAGCAGGATGGAAATACAAAGACAAATTCTCATTCTTCAGGGAAATTCAATTATGGACAATTGGCAGGCATGTACAGACATAGAGGAGGAAGCAAAGGAAAGACAAGGAGGTGTGTGTTAGTGTGTGCAAGTCTCTTCCTGTTCCTGGGTCAGATTCTGAGGCCTGCGTTCTGACATCTCATTGGCAAACTCTCTTATTAGCACAAAAAGAGGATTCGAACAATCCGTTACTCTGAGCTGAGAATAAATAAACGATGAATCCAATTTTTTGTCATCATTGAAACTGTCAAACAACTGGCTTTGCCATTTGCCCTCTATCGCGCTTGTTTCTCAGCTGCAAAAATACTTCCAGTCACTTGTAATTATTGGTTGTTTATATTCCAACCTGGACTGCCTAATCTCATTTTTGACACAACTACTGCTGCAAAAGTGATAATAATGATGTGTTTACACTTGCTATTTGGTCCCGCTTCACTTCCCTTTGTTTCGTTCAGTCGAAGTTTGCAATAGCTAAGTGTTTTGCTGACTTTAAAGAAATGAAGTTGGATGGTTAAGTGCAAGGAGGGGGATGGCCACTTCCAGAATGACTAAGTTAGTTGTGAGTTTTAGACACCTGCAATCTAATGAATACACAACTTTTACCGTAATGTGCTTGAAAAAAAGATGACGCAATGATGTAAGCCTGTTTTACGAGTCTCATAATTATAGTTTAACCAAGTGCCCTGAGCAAGTGGGTTTCTGTCTATCTGTCTGTCTGTCCAATAAATAACTGAATATTATTTTTTTGCATGCATGTTAACATTTGTTTTGCATCACCGCTATTCATGTTGTCAAATCATTATATTAATATATGGAGGTAGCTAATATGGAATTCTGTTACATTTTATTCCCCTTGATGATTGTTCACCTGCCCAAAGTTTCTTTTTAAGAATCAAAACCACATTGGCGTGTTCAAAACATTTCATTGCTTGGCTTTGTTTGCATGATTTCCTTGCACAACAGTGAAACTAGATCAGTATATCCGATCCATCTGTGTTTGAAAGATGTCTTCACTGAAATATTCACAAGATAAAACACGTGAGAAAATGTCTACTTTTTTGCAAGGCTGCACATATGTTTCACATTCGCTCTCTCTTACAATTTCTCTGTCATCACTGGCTGCTTTACATTCAAGTTTTGTCTTCCATTTGAACAAATAGGTGATCAAATTATTATGTTATGAAAGAATAAGGCAATTTCAGAAGCGTTTGTTTTCTTTTTTGTTTTAAGAAAACGTGTACTTTTGTGCTACTTCAGTAAGAAGGCTGCCCTCTACTGGTTAATTCGTAACCTACAGACAACACAGACACCAATAAGTCCATGTGCTGTGCGCGTATGCTCTCTACCGGCAAATTCCTAACCTAGAGAAATCTTCCCTTTACTGGCTAACTCCTGATTATAATTCTGCAATCAACTACCCTAATTTTCGCACTATAAGGCGCACCTGACTATAAGCCGCCACCCACAAAAATTGGCATGGAAACGGCATTTGTTCATAGATAAGCCACACCTTACTATAAGCCGCAGCTGTCCTCACTGTATTATGTGATATTAACATCAAAAGATATTAACCGGTAATACTTCATTTGACAGCAAAATCAAACGACTTTCATAAGACCAAATGAACCCCCATGAAGCTTTGAACTACTTGGTTGCAAAGCTTCATTGCTTCAAGAAGCTTCATTTGGTCATCACTGCTCCCTTCGGCGAGACAGTCAACCTTTGCTACCACCTGTGGTCAACATTGTTGATGTCCAACATGCCTCCTAGCATGCATTGCAGCGCGACGGATGCAAATAACTATCAAAATTCATGTTCTGTGCTAATTATTTCTTCAGTTACTGTTCCAATTGTTTCATTATTGCTAGTTATGGTATTTGGTAACACTATATTTGACAGTGGCGCCATAAGACTGTCATTAGACAATGATAATTATGATATGACACTGTCATGAGCATTTATGAATGCTTATAACAGATGTCATTTAGTGTTATCTGGCGAATTATCTCACTTTTGGATGTAAAAATTCAAGCTGGACATAAATGGAGTTAGTGACATCATTTGCCAGATGACACTTAATGACATAAGCATTCAGTAATGCCCATGACAGTGTCATGTCATAATTATGATGGTCTTATGACAGTCTTATGACACCGTTGTCAAATAAAGTGTTCCATTTTAACCGAAATAAATCAACAAATAAGCCGCACTGGACTATAAGCCGCAGGATTCAAAATGAAGGAAAAAAGTAGTGGCTTATACTCCGACAATTACGGTAATCAGCCCAACTACAGAAAAAATAAAAAAGGCTCCAAGGATTGATAGATACTGGACCATGCTACATAGCGATCAAGTATCAAGACATCCTGTTCACAAATGATTGAGATGTAAGACTTCAAAGTAAGTGTCCAAAAGAACAACAACAGTAACTTAAGTGGCAACTTGATGGTCCTTCAGCCTGTAAAAAATTGAGTCACATATGAGGATTTTATTCAAATTTATCTTTAGTTCTTAATAAATATTTTAAAATATGTTCATTAAACTGTGTAGTCTTAATGTGTATACCGGTAGATGATTTATTTTTAATTGATATAGGTGGTTTTTTGTTGTTGTTGTGAATGAAAATAATTAAACTCAGTGCAAAATTTTGCATCATTTGAATAAACATTAAACAAGACTTGTCGTGAGAGAATATGACCGACATTTTTTTAGTTAAAAAAATGAGAGGTAAAAAAACAATTACCACATGCATTTACCTGTATTTCTCCAGAATATCTGAAATAATATATTGTTTAAAAAAAAAAAAAAAAAGAAAACGTTTTGCGAATAGTTCCAATTTTGTGGTTTCAATCCAGGCTACGGCCTTGCATAGATTCTCTCAGAGTACTCAGATTTCCTTCATATTCCAAAAACATGCATGGTCGGTTCATTGAAGAGTCTAAGGCTATGTCTACACTTGGACTGATAATAGCCTTAAATGTCTAATTAATTAGACAATTAATTAGGCATGTTGGCTACACTAATATATTATCCAGATCAGTTGTTACATAGATAATGTAGGTGTGTAATATTTCTCACCGCTTAATATGGACTGCTGTCTCCGTACAACAATCGGATTAAGGAAGTGACATCATGGAGCGTGCCATCACCATTTTTAGTGCGGCACGCTGACATTGGAAACAATGGAGGCGGACGATCAAGACATGGCATTCCTGCACCTTTCTTTTCCACAGTCATTGTTTACAGTTTATCATCCAGACTGTTGAATAGGTGTCATAGACCTATGTCTTCGCGAGTCATTTCTGGTTCTTTTGATGAGTGCATCTGCCTCTCCATCACCCCGTAATTTTAAATGTGGGAAGTAGAAATAGAAAAGAGCTGATAATGCATTTACGCATTTTTCTTGAACCTTCAAACGTACGTTGCAATAATATGCTTCAATTCATTGCCCATTGGTGGTCCTTCCATTGCGAATTACACGGAGATGAGCATTTTAGTACAGAGCTCGTCTCCCGCTTTATGTCTCCAATCAGCCAACTGCGGGGCTGGTCCCTCCCAACTCAATGCAGATCGAACTGGAGTATGCAAAAATGCGTACGGCAAAATTAGACCACAAAAAGTGAACTGCGTGATATCCCCAGTCACAGAGGCACGTGATCAGTTTTTTTCATGACATTGACGCCTGTCAAAACTGTCACCACTTCCAGGATCGCCACTGTTATGCACAAACACTCCTGGTGGCAGCTTCCAGGAAATATACGCAGCGCCACACCATATGTTTCTACTGGACTGTCTCAGGAAATTAGAATACACAATATTCTAATTTTTTGAGACAGTCCTGTGTATATATACAGGACTGTCTCAGGAAATTAGAATACACAATATTCTAATTTCCTGAGACAGAATCACCAGTCGGAAAATAACACATACTGGACTGTCTCAGGAAATTAGAATACACAATATTCTAATTTTTTGAGACAGTCCTGTGTATATATACAGGACTGTCTCAGGAAATTAGAATACACAATATTCTAATTTCCTGAGACAGAATATTGTGTATTCTAATTTCCTGAGACAGAATATTGTGTATTCTAATTTCCTGAGACAGTCCTGTATATATACACAGGACTGTCTCAAAAAATTAGAATATTGTGTATTCTAATTTTCTGAGACAGTCCAGTATGTGTTATTTTCCGACTGGTGATTGCACAACTGAGCACTGATTGTAAAATCCCAAGTCACAATGTCAGGCTGTCGTTGTTTTCTAAAGATTTATTTCAATCACAACTTGGCGACTGCTCGTAAAAGCCGAG
Source organism: Corythoichthys intestinalis (assembly GCF_030265065.1). Classification (NCBI taxonomy): domain Eukaryota; kingdom Metazoa; phylum Chordata; class Actinopteri; order Syngnathiformes; family Syngnathidae; genus Corythoichthys; species Corythoichthys intestinalis. Next base: position 24,215,343 of record NC_080402.1, read on the forward strand.
CATGCTCTTCCTTCACTCTTGCTGTTGTATGATGCGTTCAATTGCATTCACGAAAAAAATTAGTGATCACAAAACGGAGTTCCTGACCGCTGGTCTAGAAGGTGTAGTAATTTCGAAATTTCCCGCCGGCGAGCAATGAGTTCAGTCTCAGACGTATACCGCGCAGGCGATGACGTAGCACATGAGGCTACTCCATTCTACGCATGCGTAGTTTGCGCAAATGCAGCTGTACCTTGCAGAAGCGGGGGAGGGGGGCTTTAAATACACCTGAAACGTTGTGCGGACAGTTTTAAAAATAGTCGGCGAAATACCCTGGAGAAAATGATCTGTCGTAGTGTAGACGTAGCCTAAATTGTCCACAATTGTCAGTGTAGGTAGTCGTCTTGTTTTTGTTTGTCAATATGTGTCTCACGACTCGCTGGTGTCTAGTCCAGAGCGTACAACGACTCTCATCACCTGGGATAACTACAGCACAACATGACTCTAATGAAGATGAACACTACAGAAAATTGAAGGATTGATATAATAGTCACTGACTGTGTAGTGGTTTACTCACCTTATTTCAAAAACCTCTCAGTGAAACTTTAAATGAGGGTCTGTATGTGCCCTGTGATTGATTGGTGACCAGTCTAGTGTATAGTCCACCTGGGAAAGACTGGCTCATCTGTAACCTTAATGAGGTCAAGCACCACAGGAAATAGATGGATGGATCATAGTGCACTTCTAAATGGAAATACAACACCTTTATCTTGCGGGAAGAATGTTGTTTTAAAAAAAAAAAAGAAAGAAAAAAAAAGGGGGTGTCATTATTTTTGTGTTTAAAATTTTTCTCCATTACCAGAGGTCTGAGAAATTAGCAGTTTTCATACTTAAACACTTTGAGCATCCGTCTTTTATGAAAATGAAGATCATTTATATAGAAAGTGTAGTCTTTCTCTTTAAAGGGATCCACGGATAGAAAGGCTTAGGTTCTTAAAAGAACAACGTTATTTTGATATTGAAGCCCCTCTTGATGTTTTCGTTTTTATACAATTGTTAAAATTTGCTTAACTAGTAGGTCGCCTTTGTTGTTGACGTCGCAGGGCGGTGACGTCACAGGACGGTGACGTCACAGGGCTTCCAGAGTATGATTCTAGCGACATAAACATGTCATTTGTTCAACCCTTTCAATTTGAACCAGAGAGGAACATTAATAAGCATGACAGCTCTATCGCTATTTCACAAAATGAGCAGCAAGAGCAAAATGAACAGGAAAGACGGGATGAGACGATACAGGGGGGAAAAAACGGTGTTCTGCCAAAATGTGCCACACCAGCGAAACACTACAAGCGGCGAATTTGACACCCAAAGCACTACCGTGCGCTTTCAGCTTGTTTTGTTTAGATGCATACAGACAGATCATATTAAAGATGCCTTAAGAAAATACTTAAACATAGTAATATCAAATAAGGGTGGTTTAAATATGCCATGTGACTAATATGGTCAACAGATCAACAATCTGCTTTAAAGCTACCACAAGAAAACACAAGGCGTGAAAGTATGAGAGGGAAACAAATGCAAAAAATATTTTGAGGCAATGAAAACGTAATAAAAGACTCAATAAAAACACAAATAGTAAGTACTCGCCGCTTTAAATCGATATGCGTATGTGATGGACCTCTTGCCGCATGGAAGGAATATGAGTAACCCGGTAGTGTTCATCTAGTGACAGTGACAAACTACATCATCACCCCGAGCGTCCATTGCGCGCCTAAAACATGGCGCCCTCCGTAGGTCAAAACATGCACTAAATACTATAGATTTTTAAATCAATGGCAATATTTTATGTGTTTCTAATAACATGTTTTAGTATAAGAGAACAATTGTGGCATATTAGAGCCTAATAGTCTTGGAGTCCGAGTTTCTCTTTAACATTTCCTTTACTCATAGTGCAAATATAAGCAAAATAATAATTCAGACTTACACCTACTTATGGGCAATGTAGAATCATAGGCAGGTTAAGCAAGTACCACCTAAAAAAAAATGTTGGCCCTCCAAGTTCCCCCATCATAACCAACATTAACATACTACTGTGTAATTGGGCCAGTGTTTATCCAAAACGAAGCATTGGTATTATTCCTAGAAAGTCTATTGAATATCACTATAAGCCTGTGTAACAATATGTACAGTTTGAACATAGTGTTCATAGTGTGACAAAATATCGAAATGGTGATATATAGTGATACTTTCTATTACAAAAGGTTATTGATATGCTCCTGCCAAGAATCGAGATATCGTTTTAAAAAGGTGTCAATGTCTAAAAAAAAATAAATAAAAAGGAACCAACAAGTTGCTACCAAAATCTTCCACCATAATAATCTCTCAATTAACTCTAAGGCTGCATTGACGGTGCACGACGCCGAATCCATTTAGACTGGGAACGTTCGTTCATTCAAAACCAGAGCATTCAGTCATTCTGTCTGATTTTCAGGGCATTTACAGATTATTTCCTCTTGAGTTTGAGTCACTGCCTATTCATTTGGGTGATTCCCAGGTCACTTCCTGTTCTGTAACTCAAAATAAACAAGAAGTGACCTGTAAAATACTCCCAAATCAACAGGAAGTAACTGAAAATCAACAGGTAAATGACCTTGAATAGCCCAAAATTACCTAACTGCCTGGCATTGGCTGCCACTGACAGCCATAGACGTTCAATCCATTTGAAGTGGGAGGGTGGCAGCGAATGAACATTCGTTCATTCGCTGCCACCCTCCCACTTCAAATGGATTGGACGTCTACTAGTGATAAACTCATTCCAATTCACAGCAAAAGCTTGTTTTTCTGTTTATTAGTTTTTTGTAGAATATTCTAGAACGATGTCTTGACCAATATATCGATAACCGTTGTATCGACATATCGTCAGATCATCGTTATCGTGAGCTTTGTATAGCAAATCGTATCGTATCGTGAGGTACCAAGAGGTTCCCACTCCTAGTGTTTACACATAGCATATTAAATTGGCTTGAAAATATTTAGGCATACCCATATCATATTGCTCTCCTATTCAAGTAAACTGACATACAAAGGTTTATGTATGAAATCATTCTTATGATTGTATGACTTGTGATTCATGAATTGTATTACTGTTATGTTGTGAGAGCTCCTGGAATGCTATGATAGTGGGGAAGGGGGAGGTGAGAGTGGAGGAGGGTTAAGGGGGCTGATGGGGGCGATTGACTTGAGGGGAGGAGAGGGAAAGCTTATTAACTGCATTACCGCCTGACAACCTGCATGTACAGACAAAACTCACACAGGTAATAGCTTAGTGTGTGTGTGTATAGAAAGGTTCACGAGTTGATTGAGGTCCACATGACAAGGCTCATTTATACTGAATGCGGATGTGTTTTGGTGTGTGTTGGTCTTTCATATAAATATATATTTTAAGTCATGTCCTCTTAAGATGTCTCAGCGCTTCCATCATTTTCTGCCTCATTTACCGCAGTCGTCATTGTCCTGCAATCATCTCATTCAGGAGATGGAGTCGAATAAACTGGCTAGGTTGGGTCACCTTTTTTTCCTATACCACCCTCAACCATTTTTTTTAACCCTTTCATGCACCATTTTTTTTTTTTTTTTTTTTTTTTTACCCTTACTGGGCACTCATATAACTCACATCCAATCCCTTTTCACTAGGAGGAGCAAATGTACATTTGTTTATTTGTTCACCCCTCCTGGATGTCTAGTGCCATCAATAGCACTGAAAGACAAGCATTCATGCCAGTCCTCCCTGTTTTAATGAATTTGATATCTATTGTCAAAAGCATGCAATGAGTTAAATTAAATGAGTTAAAAAAAAAAAAGGTGTTACTTGGGGTCGAAACCAGAGTATATTTCCGTTTTTATTCATGTTAATTTCTTTGTTTTAACATTGTATTAATTCATAAATGTGTTTGGCAATATATAAATTAATATATTGCGGAAAACAGACAAGACTGATAAAGCACTTTCTGCTCTTGCAACCCTTTCTAAAATAAACTGCTGTATTTTAAGCAGGCACATTAAGCCCCCGAACTATTTTTAATTTGTCCGTTTTACCCTCAAAACCCCCGTTTACAGACGTCGCGCAACCGCTTTTGTTTCAACCCAGCCATAAAACGAAGGTAATTTATTATATCTATTATTCAAAATGTCTGTCATTTTTGGCTTAGAATCATTAATTGATGTCTAATATTTCGTTCCCCAAAAAAAAAAGCGACTTAAAAAATTTATTCACACGCATATTTTAAACTTTTAAACAAATTATGTCACAATGGGAAAAAATGGTGTCTGTAAAAAAGTCACGGATATATATACCTCATAACTATCGCCTAATTGTTTTTTGTTTTTTTTTTCTCGATATGTTAGATCACAGGTGTCAAACCGATTCCACAAAGGGCCAAGTGGGTGCTGGATTTTGTTCCAACCGATTCCGTGAAGAGAGTTTAACCAAGGAATTTCCTGCTGAAACAAGCAGCACCTGACAAAGTTTAACTGATGACACATGATTGGTGAAAAGGTGTCCTCTTCATTGGTTGGAAAGCAAACCGGCACCCACTTGGCCCTTTCTGGAATCGGTTTGACACCTGTGTGTTAGATGATAAATAATTGATCCAAACAAAGAAAAATTGAAAAAAACACGTTTAAAAGGGTAAATATATGAAAATGAAAATCTCGACCACTCTTTGATGTCTGCGATTTCTGCATCGCGACCCTTGTTATATTACCGTGTTTCACCCATAAAATCCCCCAAAAATCCAGCCGTGGCCATTCATAGCTATGTCTTGACACTCAGTGATACATGCTACTAGGGTTGTTCTGATCATGTTTTTTTGCTCCCAATCCGATCCCGATCGTTTTAGTTTGAGTATCTGCCGATCCCGATATTTTCCGTTCCGGTTACTTTTTTTTTGCTCCCGATTCAATTCCAATCATTCCCGATATATTTTCCCGATCATATACATTTTGGCAATGCATTAAGAGAAAAATGAATAAAACTCGGACGAACATATACATTCAACATACAGTACATAAGTACTGTATTTGTTTATTATGACAATAAATCCTCAAGATGGCATTTACATTATTAACATTCTTTCTGTGAGAGGGATCCACGGATAGAAAGACTTGTGACTTTGTATATTGTGACTAAATATTGCCATCTAGTGTATTTTGTTGAGCTTTCAGTAAATTATACTGTAGCCATGCCCAAATGCATGATGGGAAGTGAAACCATGACTGTGTGTAGTGCTATCAATTGATATACTGTATCTTCTCTGTGTTGGGAAATAACATAAGGTGTTAAGAAAAATATCAATTGCTACCTTGCTTCCCCACATTGCCTCCCATGATATTTCTAATCGTAGGGAGAGGGATTGTAAGGCTTTAGCCAATTAAAAAAAAGGCTCCAAAAGCCTGCCAAAATTCACTCTACTCACTTTACTCTGCCTTTTATCTCTCTATATAGGTAAAACGGCGCCATTACAGATTGAGCGCGAAAATGCGTGAGTGGGTCTTGCAACGCATGCATTAATTGCATTAAATAGTTTAACGTGATACTCTTTTTTTTTTTTTTTTTTATTAATTACCGCCGTTATCGGGATAAGTTTGATAACCCTACCTTAAGCCTAAACTAAAGACTCTGGATGAGTGTAACATATTATGTCTGTAACGTTAAATACAATTAGAAAACGATTTAATTAAAAAATATATACAGTATATATATTAAAAAAAGGCATGGCCGATATTTTTTTGCCGATTCCGATACTTTGAAAATGACGTGGACATCTCTACATGCTACATAAAGTTTTTGGATCGAAACAAGCGATAATATCTCGTTAAAGTCATGGCGTCTGTAATTCTGCTCTCGCGTGCTCTCACCTCCAGATAGGGTTTTGCTGTTTAATTTTTTATTTATTTTTTTTAAAATGCCTTCCTGTTCAAATTTTTCTTCCCCCAGAAAATTGAGATTTCAAGCTTTCCAATGATGTATCACAAATGCATATCGGACAATTTTGAAAGTTGGCCAAATTGGGGGTTTCAGAGCGGAACTTCAAGTCACCTGAGTGTTTTCCTCCGTATACATTCTTTTCTGTGGTTAAAATCCTCAATTTTACTGCATTGTTTAAATCCCACTCTATCATCATCATTGTAATTTACTTTCGAAATGCTTGTATAATTTCTTTCTCCAGAACTCAGCACTCGCAAGATACCGTATATTGCTGCTTCATGTGACATGGCTAAAGATTTTTTATGAGGATTTCCTCAATTTTTTAATTTCAAATTTTTAGACATGAAATTCACCGTTTTCTAAGTACAGCGCGTCAAGTCACCTGAGTGTTATCCACCATATATAATTTCTAATATGCAGTGTATATATTTGTTAAAGATCAAAAATAGGCACGTGCCCTGTGAAGGGTTAAACGTCTAAGTATCAACTTTTGAATAGCTGTCCACTGTGGTGACAAGTGTCCCTGAAAGGGTTAAATGTCCTCTTAGTTGCATTTAAATGCCAACATTCTTGAGCTCTCTTGACAAGTTATTCCTACCCCGCCTTCCCACAGGTAATTCCCATTGATGGTGATGACAGCTGCTAGTCAAGCAGAATGGCTGTAATTGAAGTGTGGGGGCAGGGGTGATGCTAGAACAACCGTTTCCATGGCGGCAATTAAGCACTCTGAGGTTTTGGGTCAAGCTTAATTAGCATGCAAAGATAAAAGACCGATGAGCATGACTAGACCAAACCATTAGATTAGAATATATCTTTGCATTGTATGTAGTTTTGTAATTGAATATGTCCAGGTTTTCAATGGAAGACTAGGATTTTTTTTTTCTCTACCAGAAAGCAATTTCATTAATCATTACAGTGGAATATCTTATGGAATAACTGTTGCAAAAAGTAAATGCATTTCGCGACATACACTAAGATGATGTATGACATCATACATTTTGTTAACCTGGCACGTCAGATTGATTGTTCCATATATCCGCTACGAGTATATTACTCATATCAAGATGCAGTTGAGACGGTTTTCAAGGGAGGAACCCTCAAAAAATATACAGTTGCTGATTGGACAAGTGCTCATCTCGTGACACTCGCGAAAACATAACTCCTAGGCATGCACTGAAAGCAAATTCTTGGCAGAAACCGAAAACTTTTTACTTCACTGTAAAAAAAAAAGTTTTATTTCATTATTTACCTTTTTTATGCCCTTTGCCTTGGCATTTGTTCTACAACCCAGCAGTCTCGAGAGATTTAGTTTGAAAGGTGCCGATTCTTGGAACTCCATGGGAAGGTGCGTTTGCCAGTGGCCATGAGTGTTTTGTGGCAAACTCTGAACAAGTCCAGAGGTGCTGGCGTTGTCATAGCATTCTGTTTGGTGGCTGTAGACACACAATTCACAGCCAATAGAAAGACAGATAGAAAGACTTGTAGTTCTTAAAAGATAAACGTTATTATGAATTAAAAGAATTTGATATTGAAACCCCTCTTGGTGTTTTCATTTTCATAGAATTTGTAAAATTAGTTTAACTAATAGGTCGCCATTGTTGTTGATGTCGCAGGGCAGTGACGTCACATGGTAACGCTGCCGGGCTTCCAGTGTATCTTGCAACATAAACACATCATCTGTTCAACCCTATCAATTTGAACCCGAGAAGAACATTAATGAGCGTGACAGCACTGTTGCTATTTCACAAAACAAGCAGCAAAAGCAAAATGAACAGGAAAGACTGGATGAGACGAGACGAGATTAGGGAAAAAAAAAAACAGTGTTCTGCAAAAATGTGCTACACCGCCGAAACATCTACAACAGGTGAATTTGACACCCAAAGTACTACCGTGCGCTTTCAGTTTTGTTTAGATGCATACAGACTGAACATACTACAGATGCCTTCAGAAAATACTTAAACGTAGTAATATCAAATAAGGGTGGTTTAAATATGTTACGTGACTAATGTGGTCAACAGATCAACAATCGACTTCAAAGCTACCACAAGAAAACAATGCTTAAAAGTATGACAGGGAAACACATGCAAAAAGTATTACAGACTTTGTTTTATCATGAGGTTCCCAACGAAGTGTAATGCAGAGGAGGTGTGTAGCGTCTGTGCACCTCAAGGATTCTTTTCCAACTAAAGTAATACGTTTTTTTTGCCTGGTGTTTTCAGTAAGTCACCACTAGGGTAAGCCAAGCGCACATATAAAAAAAAAGAAAAACTGTAGAGTTTGGAGTTACAATAGTAACATCTTGTGGACGGATTTACAATATATCAGTTTAGAAAGAAATCATAATAAAAAAGTAGTCAACTTAAGATCAAGGGACAGAACACTCCCTGCCTGACATCATGTCAGACCATTACTAACTTCTAGAAATACCACCAAAAACAAGCGGTGCAATACAATAAATGCCTGCAGCATAAGACACCCTAAAACATAAGCAAAAGAATATGTGTAAATATTTTCTCCGTGAGCTTTTGAAAAATAAACATCTTTGTGAAAGTGCACTCCTGTGTAAAGAAACCATCAAATTCAGGTTCAAAGACTGATATAGCCCTGTGAGAAATCCATAGCAAAATTAATTGAAAGTTAACATGATTTTAAAAATAATCTCGGAGTTAAGAAATTAATATAAAAATGCTTTTTTTTTTTTTTTTTTTACCCTTGGAAATTCGGAATCGAGAATCTTTTGGAGCCGGAATCAAAGCATGAAATCGGGATCGGAACCGGTGTTCTGCCAAAATCTGCTACATCGGCGAAACATCCTACATTAGTCAAATTTGACACCCAAAGTACTACCGTGTGCTCTAAACTTGTTTTGTTTAGACGCATACAGGAATAACGTACTTAAAAAAATGCCTGCAGAAAACACTTTAAAGTAGTTATATAAAATAAGGACTGTTTAAATACGCTACGTGACTAATGTGGTCAACTAAATATGTCCCGACGATCGGGTCCGATCACGTCATTTTCAAAGTATCGGAATCGGCAAAAAAATATCGGACATGCCTTTTTTAAAAATATATTGTATATATATATATATTTTTTTTTTTATTAAATCATTTTCTAATTGTATTTAACGTTACAGACAAAATGTCTTACACTCATCCAGAGTCTTTAGTTTTGGCTTAAAGTAGGGCTATCAAATTTATCGCGTTAACGGTGGTAATTAATTTTTAAAAAATTAATCACGTTAAAATATTTAACGCAATTAACGCATGCGCTGAACGACCCACTCACGCATTGTCGCGTTCAATCTATAATGGCGCCGTTTTGCCTATATACAGAGCTAAAAGGCAGCGTAAAATGAGTAGAGTGAATTTTAGCTGTCTTTGGAACCTTTTTTTAATTGGCTAAAGCCTTACAATCCCTCTCTCAACAATTAGAAATAACATGGGAAGCAATGTGGGGAAGAAAGGTAGTAGTTGATCGTTTACTTAACACCCTATGTTATTTCCCAATGCAGAGAAGATATATCAATTGGTGCCACTACGCACAGTCATGGTTGCACTTCCCATCATGCATTTTGGCAGAACAGTTAAATGGCTACAGTATGATTTACTGAAAGCTCAGCAAATACACTAGATGGCAATATTTAGTCACAATATACAAAGTCACATTTATCCTTTAAGAATTACAAGTCTTTCTTTCTATGGATCCCTCTCACAGAAAGAATGTTTATAATGTAAATGCCATCTTGAGGATTTATTGTCATAATAAACAAATACAGTACTTATGTACTGTATGTTGAATGTATATATTCGTCTGAGTTTTATTCATTTTTTTTCTTAACGCATTGCCAAAATGTATATGATCGGGAAAAATTATCGGGAATGATTGGAATTGAATCGGGAGCAAAAAAAAAAAAGCAATCGGATGGGGAAATATCGGGATCGGCAGATACTCAAACTAAAACAATCGAATCGGGAGCAAAAAAACATGATCGGAACAACCCTATGGTCAACTGCTTCAAAGCTAACACAGAAAACACAATGGTTAAAAGTATGAGAGGGTAATACATGCAAAAAGTATCCTTGAGGCAGTGAAAATGTTCTAAATAACTAAATAAAAACAAAAATAGTGAGTACACACCGCTTCTAACCCATGTGCGCATGCATGTGGATGCATGCGCAAGCGCGCTGAGCATTGTGTAGGACGTTTCGCCGCGTAGTAAAGAATGGCCGAACACCGAAACCGTTCAAATTTAAATGATGTCCAACCTTAACAAGAACTGCTTTGCACTCTGACTTTGCATTTGATTTCCTGGTCACATCTGCAGCCCCCTGCACCTCTTTCTCCTGATTGGCTTGGTCTACAGATGGCTGCGACGTGGTTAGACACTTGTGGGTGCCAAGATGGTACTGTATGATGAATCCATGAATCAGACAGGACAATCTTGCTTGCAAGGCTAACATTTTTTTCCACCCCAAAAGTCATATTAAAATCTGTAATGTACATCTTTGGGGGTTGGATTTTATAGATTCTACTGTATGACTAAATTCCTCCTGCTGACATCCCTCTGCTTTCTCATTCTCACCACTAACGGCTCAATAGTCACTGCAGAGGAGGCTGTCAGCTCAGTTATTCACAGCTCAATGATAGAAAGCCCACTGTGCGTGTGTGTGTTTACGCTGATTGATATGTATTACTGATGTAAGGCGAGCTGCCATTAAAAGCTTGGAAACTGTGATGGCAGCTTTGAGCTGTGACTATTAGCCTGAAAGTTTCCGGTGTTGGCAAAACACAAGGGAGCAGTGAGGCAGATGTTAGTGTTAAGTGTGTATGTGTGTGACGACTAATAGTAGCAGGTGGTAAGTTTTGTTCACCCCATTGGCCCACACTCGGACTCTCATGGGGGGATTTGGGAGCCATCCAAAACTCAGCTGTTCTTGTGTTGTAATTACATGTGTGAGCAGCACTTAGACACCTTTTACAAGAACATAATACATTTTAAAATTAGATTCAAACATACTCATAAATAGCGCATCCACATTATGCTCCATTGCAGCCTTTATTCTTTAACTCAGGAATCTCAGCTGTGGTCTGATCTTGTTAAAGATGGAGATTTGTAAAATCATGTGTAATAACACAAGTCCATGTTTCCTTGGTGTGGCATTTGGGAGTATCACGACTCTAAAAAATGAGATTTTCGGCATTCGTTTTGCTTTGACAAGCTTTCTAAAACTGTGAATATGCCATAAATCGATTCCAGATCATACCAATATTGTTTTTGGCAGCCATTTTAATTTTCTTGTAGTCTTAGTCTTTTGGACGAAAATACTTATTAGTCTTAGTCATATTTTAGTCATTTCAAAATGTGTTTGTCTTAAAGGGGAAGTGTACATGGCGACTCTGCGACATCAAGACGGAATGACTGTGTTGCGGAGTGGCCTCGCTTTCATATGGTGTCGGCGAAGACGGAAGGCAAAGACGCAAAACTTGGAATCCTGCCTCCAAAGTGGAAGGATTCGATTGCGGGGGCTTGCTCTGCATCCATATCAATGGAACGCTCCCACGCCGATAGCGTCAGCACTCGCACACGTCACATTGGGCGAGGGCAGCGGTGCTACTAAACATTAAAAACAGCAAATGGCAGAACGTTGGCTTTAATTTACTGTTTTGATAATATTTTTAATTGAAATATGTTGAATTTTTCCATTTTTGTGCCTTTTAGGGCAAAACAAAAAAAAGCCATTGCTTGGAGTTGGCAGGCATGTTGTCTTCCGGGCTGAGGAAGTTATTGGGGTCAAAGTGCATCATTCACTGTCGCCTTGTAAATCTGCACTGGCATGAATACTACATCGTTTTGATGCGGGATTGCAACATTGGTCAAATGGAGACGGAACCATATAGATGCAAACATGGAATTTTTCGTCTTCTCGGAGACTCATCATGTAAACAGCCCCTTAGTCTAGTATTGGGTGTGCGCAGCGGTGCTACTAAACATTAAAAACAGCAAATGGCGGAACGTCGAACTTTAATTTACTGTTTTCATTATATTTTTAATTTAAATATGTTGAATTTTTCCATTTTTGTGCCTTTTGGAGCAAAAGAAAAATGCTATTGCTTGGAGTTGGCGGGCATGTTGTCTTCCAGGCTGAGGAAGTTGTTGGGGTCAAAGTGCATCATTCGCTGTCGCCTTGTAAATCTGCACTGGCATGAATACTACATTGTTTTGATGCGGAATTGCGACATTGGTCGAATGGAGACGGAACCATATACTGTACTCATGTAAACGGCCCCTTAGTCTAGTTATAGTCAACGAAAACTCGTCTAGTTTAAGTCGACAATTCTCAAAATGTTTTCGTCTATAAACTTCAAAAGTTTTAGTCCATGAATAAATAAATAAATGAATAAATAAATAAATAGATAAAATGTTTCCAACAATTTCGAAAAACATGACAAACAAGCACTGTAGAGTCTACAAGGACATCACCATTTTCATGATGATAATACACACTCATCGTGAAAACAGCACATTATTTGCAATTAATTAAACTCATCTGGACGCCAAGAACTGTATGTAAAATGCTTTCCAAGAGTTTAAGAAGACACAGAGTCACCGCGCTAAATGCTAATGCTAACGCAAACGCTATGCAAATGATACAAGTTAGTGTAGTGTGTGATGATCACTCACTTTAAAGGCTAAAGCAACATGGCATATCTAGCCAAGATAAGAAAGCAAAACTTACCAAGTAGCACCTGACAGATATGGTTTACAAAATGAGCCTGGAATGGGCACAGGCTTACTTACTGGAGCGTGTGTGTGGGTCGGGGGTTGGGGGTGCAGCACGTCACATGAGTGACACGTCCAAACACTGCTAAATGCATTCTAACTACACATACAATAAGCAAATATCAAGCATTGTGAATTTATGACGGAAACTATGGCGAACTTTCATCTCGTTCTCATGTCGTCAGACGACAACTGGCATCCATCTCATTATGTTTTAGTCTCATCATCGTCATGAAAACATTTTTCGTTGACGAAATATTTTCATTAGCGTCATCGTTGACGAAAACAACACTGGATAATACAGTACAATATGAAAAAAAGGAAGTTGAAACATGTTTACTTATTTGAAGTCCTCAGAAATCATTCTTTATTCAAATATACTGTACTCACTTCTGACCCTCTTTTTCAACACCTATAAAAGAAATGTCACCACAACCATCATCTCACTTGAACTACTGCATTTAGCAGTTGATCTGTAACTAATTGAAAGGTTCTAAATTTTGGGTTTTTGTTTGTTTATTTGTTTTGTTTGTTTGTTTTATGATGAATAGCTTACAAAACACAGTCAAATACAACTTTAGGACACATATCTTGAAGTGAACGTTTCTGTGGTGGGAGTTTATTCTTTTTTTTTCTCGTTAAAATAGGTTGGGTTTTAATTTTTTTTTTTTTTTTTTTTTTTTTTTTTTTTTTTTTGCAAAAACCTACACTTTGACTCCAGGGTGAGTTGTATCCTTTTTTTTGGAACTGCAGGAGAACCTTACGGTTTTAGTGGAACGACTCTCATAAGATGAAAACCTTGTGAATGAAAATATTTGGAATAATCAAAAGACATCTCACTTTTCCCAATATACTGAATTATACTCCACTTGTTGATATGGTTTGTAAGCTTTCTGCGTTGTGCCCGACCTTTTCCAAACAGTTTCTTTTGGCACTTTGCCAAGTAGATGAATGAAAGCAACCATCTGGCTTGTCAGGTTTGGTTGAATTTCATCTAAATCATCACTAAATAGATTGCTGCCACCTTTTAGAGCGGTTTGCCAAAGCTAATTCCTAATCTGGTCACGCGTACACCCAGCAGCCATCAAGCCAAAAGGATATGAGGCACCCAACCTGGCGACCCAGCCGGGCAGGTTTGCCGAATCCAACGTAAGTAAGAGTCAGATGCTCCCGAAAGGAGGCAATTTCTGAAGTGGCTGTCAGAGAAAAGAAAGATGACAGTGAGAAAAGAGAGTGGAGGGATTGTTTGTTATTAAATTCTCTTCCCGAGGTCAGCCAACCTGAGGCTTTTAGTGGCTGTTGGGAGCACTCTCCTGTAACACCTTATCTAATTGACTAACGATATTTGTCAAAACATGACTACATCATCCTTCAATCCTCGCTTCATGTCGTTTGCCTCTGTCCATTTCTCAGAAAGACGGCTTTATGTGACTGCTCTGTATTCAATTCTTCTTCTTTCGCCTTCATCCTATCTTTTACTTGTGATGGGTATTGATTGAGGGAAGGGAGAACTATCTATCTCCCCCTTTGTTTGTTCCTTTGAGGGATCAATATGTGTGTGATCATTTTAAGTCCCTCCACATTCGGTTTTGATGAATATCACTAACACTTTCATGCTTTCGCCATTCTTCATTCGTGTCTTGCCTCCCTCGAGAAACCATAATCTTCATTAGGTTTTCTTTACAGTTGTTGTTTCGCAAGGATTTCGCAAAACAAATGGTGACGCATTCAATATCAAATACAAAAGCTCTAGTAAGACATGCTAAGGTACGTAGTTAATGATTAATATTTGCTAAAACACCGGGGGGGCGAAGAGCAATACTAGGGGTGGCGCATATGACCTCGGGGAAACATACTTTTTTGCCGTGCTAGAATAAAGTGTAATTGCACATCCACTCAGTGGGTGGCAGTGGCAGTCTCATGATCAGAATGTGCAGTATTTTTTTAACCAAACAAGAGCACACAGCAAAGATCACTGGAGATAAAGTGGGGCAAATAAGTATTTAGTCAACCACTAATTGTGCAAGTTCTCCTACTTGAAAAGGTTAGCGAGGCCTGTAATTGTCAACATGGGTAAACCTCAACCATGAGAGACAGAATGTGGGAAAAAAACAGAAAATCACATTGTTTGATTTTTAAAGAATTTATTTCCAAATTACAGTGGAAAATAAGTATTTGGTCAACTACAAAAAAAGCAAGATTTCTGGCTGTCAAAGAGGTCTAACTTCTTCCAACGAGGCTCCACTTGTTACCAGTATTAATGGCACCTACTTTAACTCATTATCGGTATAAAACAAACCTGTCCACAGCCTCAGTCAATCACACGCCAAACTCCACTTTGGCCAAGACCATAGAGCTGTCGAAGGACACCAGAGACAAAATTGTAGACCTGCACCAGGCTGGGAGGACTGAATCTGCAATAGGTAAAACGCTTGGTGTAATGAAATCAACTGTGGGAGCAATTATTAGAAAATGGAATACGTACAAGACCACTGATAATCTCCCTCAATCTGGGGCTCCATGCAAGATCTCACCCCGTGGCATCAAAATGATAACAAGAACGGTGAGCAAAAATCCCAGAACCACACGGGGGGACCTAGTGAATGACCTACAGAGAGGTGGGACCACAGTAACAAAGGCTGCTATCAGTAACACAATGCGCCGCCAGGGACTCAAATCCTGCACTGCTCGACGTGTCCCCCTGCTGAAGAAAGTACACGTCCAGGCCCGTCTGGGAGAATGTGTTATGGTCAGATGAAACCAAAATAGAACTTTTTGGTAGAAACACAGGTTCTCGTGTTTGGAGGAGAAAGAATACTGAATTGCATCCGAAGAACACCATACCCACTGTGAAGCATGGGGGTGGAAACATCATGGTTTGGGGCTGTTTTTCTGCAAAGGGACCAGGACGACTGATCTGTGTAAAGGAAAGAATGAATAGGGCCATGTATCGAGAGATTTTGAGTGAAAATCTCCTTCCATCAGCAAGGGCATTGAAGATGAGACGTGGCTTGGTCTTTCAGCATGACAATGATCCCAAACACACAGCCAGGGCAACAAAGGAGTGGCTTTGTAAGAAGCATTTCAAGGTCCTGGAGTGGCCTAGCCAGTCTCCAGATCTCAACCCCATAGAAAATCTGTGGAGGGAGTTGAAAGTCCGTGTTGCCCAACGACAGCCCCAAAACATCACTGCTCTAGAGGATATCTGCATGGAGGAATGGGCCGAAATACCAGCAACAAAGGGTACATAACAAAGTATTGAGATGACCTTTGGTATTGAACAAATACTTATTTTCCACCATGATTTGTAAATAAATTCTTTAAAAATCAAACAATGTGATTTTCTTTTTTTTTTTTTTTTTTCCACATTCTGTCTCTCATGGTTGAGGTTTACCCATGTTGATAATTACAGACCTCTCTAATATTTTCAATTGGGAGAACTTGCACAATTAGTGGTTGACTAAATACCTATTTGCCCCACTGTATGAAGAGCTAAGACGACGGCATATTGTCCTCATGAGTTAATGTTTCTAATCACTTTGTATTTATTATTATTTATTGATTTTATGACAGTATTTTTTTTTTTCAGTATCAAATGGTCAAAAAATGTACCTTGAGTGTATTTTTAGTTTAGATGTGAGATTTTTACAGTTTTTCTTTTGTAATTCAGGCAAATAATGCGCTTTAAGACTTCTCTGTTACAAACAAAACAATCTTAATAAATTTATACTTTATTGTAAGTTGATGTATATTACCTTGTGTCCTTTTTTATATTAAAGAAAAAAATGTTATGCAGAGGTGTACTTATAGTAAAAATAATTTATTCTGCAAATGTTACTACTGTATTTACAGTGGCGGCAGAGAGTTTAGGGGGCGTGAAACGTTTATGTCTTCCTGATTGGGGGGGGGGGGGGGGGGGCGTAATAGAAAATAATTGAGAAGCATTGTTGTAGACCCTTATTTTTATTCCTGAGGG
This sequence comes from Corythoichthys intestinalis, assembly GCF_030265065.1. Classification (NCBI taxonomy): domain Eukaryota; kingdom Metazoa; phylum Chordata; class Actinopteri; order Syngnathiformes; family Syngnathidae; genus Corythoichthys; species Corythoichthys intestinalis. Next base: position 24,232,068 of record NC_080402.1, read on the forward strand.
AAACACTCCATTAAAAATGCTTATCGATGGATTAACCGCTTTTATTCAACTCTTTCAGCGGGCGAGAATTATTCGTTGATATTTTATTATTTTTTTCCGTGACAACCTGGATGACCTATGGTTCTCTGTAATATTGGTGGACCAGGCTGCACACCTATCATGTTCTGTAAGCACTAGCATTACTGGTGGGAGCCTGCGATTAGTCCCTGTACAAACTAAAACTGGGAGGGGGCTCAAAGTTTCCGCTCATGCGAGTTTGTCTGTTTCAGCTCGTCTGTCTGGCCTTCAGTTACCTAAGAAGCCTGGACCAAAAATAACAACACCCTGTCAGGCCTCTTGCAGCTCCCGTCTCACATTGCCCATAAACTTAACAGCTCGCCGCTCTGCCTGTTACTGTATACATGCGCGCACATTGTGAATAGTAGGACCAAATGACTGGAGTCAACTGTCTGTTTTTTGGGGGGGGCCCATTCTCCACATAAATGCAATTCAGTCATGAGCAACGCGAGTTAACGGCTCGTCATCAGAAAGCTCAGTCATTCCTGTTTGCAATACTGATTTAAGACGACTACTATATCACCCCCCCTTCATGAAACCCCAATTCCTGACCACCCCCTTAGAGCCCTGGGGGTTGGCGGCATTGACCCATATGTGGCATGAAGCATCAGAAATACATCTGAACCCCTCTAACGCATTGTGTGCACCCACAATGCGCACACACACATGCACACACGCACAGGCTCTGTTCTCTCCCCCCAAGGAGGCCGAACAGTAGGCTCCACACGTTTTCTTCCTGTAGAATGTATTGATGCAGACATGCTTCTGTTCACTCAATTGCACACACACACGCTCTCACACAACCCCACACACTGTTTTTGCATCACAACTAAGCAATCCTCTCATAAAATATGTTTCAAGCTGCATTTACTATTGAAATTGTGACAGATAGGCACCCATACACCAGCGTATGGTCGACATAATGGAGCTAATGGTCTTAGCGCTGCAGAGCCTCATATATGTCATAATCTTGTCATGATACTTTCCTAATCCTCCTCTAATCCACTTCCCCGCTGGAAAAATAAAATTAGGATTAGCTTTCTCCATGTCTCCATTACACATGCATCTCCTCGCTCTGTGAGTTGCGGCTTTCCTCGAGTATAGTCGGCTGGCTCTTTTGTTGTTGGCGTGTGAATACATCACATTAGATACATTAAATGTAAACAAAAGATGCGACTCCCTGAAACAAAAGTAATATTTAACAGACACACATATCAGCACACCAATTCACTTGTGTATTGGAGCAGATGGCCGCTGTATGTGCTTGTTTGCACTCAAATGATCATTCATATGCACAGTGGAAATTAGCATAGCTAAAAGCTGCCTGTTGTATATGTGAGTTTGTTAGTGTGTGAGTCTTTGATTAGCACACCATCATGGGACAGGGGGCCGAATAGGAGACCATTTGGCAAGCGTGTGTATGTTATTAACATAAGCTCCACTGACTATGGAAAGAAGAGGTGACCTTCTGTCCGTTGCATAGAAAAAGCTTTGTATTTCTCTCTGCAAATATCGCAAAAGTTATTTCTTCGATAAAATCAATATAATCACGATGTCAGGGAAATTCAACTTTGAACTCCAATCCCCCTTTCCTACTGAAACTAGTGGGTCAACGCACATTTTTTCCAAGCCGATGCAACCCACTAGCAATTGGCATTTGGCACCTTTCCCATTGACAAAAAAAGCTGTGTCTTTTTATTTATTTTTTTACCTGTCTAACCCCCCCACCCCTCCTCAGCCGTGCGTAAGGTTACGTGACGTCACCATGCTAATATGCGCGTCGACAAGTGCGACCGAATTCATTCAGTTCAAGGAAGTAAACAATGCAGAGCAACATGGAAGCCTCCTTTCCGTTTGTGTTCTCTGTTTTCATGCTTTTTACTGCCCTCAAAATGGTCGAAATGCAGCAAAGGATCAACACTCTGCTTTTGCTGAGGCAACGTAGGCCACGTGAATTTTGGTTTGAAATTGAAAGGAGTCGTGTAAGTCACAGAAGGAGGAGAAGAGCCTTTGTTTCATCTGTTATGACATTATGTTACGCATCACGTAAGAGCCTGTGTCACCACGTAGATTAGGGCGTTGACTGTTGACCTGGGGTTTTGCTTTCACACTGCATGACGATCAGAGCCGAGGTGATTTTAACGCGGGTCGCTTGGCGGGTTGATTGACACGGGTCAAGGCGGGTCGCTGCACCTTTCCCACTGCCACCAAAAGCCGATTGTTAGTGGGTTGACATGGGTTTTTTGGCCAGTGGGAAAGGGGTACAAGACAAGTGTCAACTCGACAGCTCGATGAGAAATGAATCAGACCCCAAGCATGGATTGCTTTGCTTCGAAGGCTTTATGAACAAGAGCTCTTGGGTACAAAATGATGTGATTCAGCCAGGAGCTGTGATCACCCAGAAGTACAAAGAAGTACAATAGAGGCTGGACATTTATACTGTTGAAAGGGCGGTGCCGAAGCTCACCGTGAAACGAAACTTACTATGAAACGAAACTCATCATCTCACAAACCTGGGTATTTTTCCATACAAAAACATCTTTGAGCTGAGACCTTGAGCACTGGTCCCGGCTGGTAGAGAGTGAGTCAGATCTGATAACGGGGTCCACAGACACCCGTTGTATTCATTCAGGGCATTTTGGAAAACACAGGAACATAGCAGTCCATATTTGGTCATATTGTGATACAGTCTACAATAGTCAAGGCTATGGGGAGGCACACTCAGACAGATTAATATAACAATGATGCTCTATGCTATAATGTTCTCATGCAAGCATAACAAAGCATACAAAATATAATGTATAATGGTTGTGTTTTAAGCATGAATAAAATTCTCTCACACACGACTCATTTTATGTTATACCTTGCCGCTGCCAAGGTTTAGAACAAGCATTTTGTACAAACAGCTGGTATGACAATGCCCTCTCAAAGGGAACATAAAATCACAGATGCACTTTTCAGGCGTTTATCCAACAGCAGAAGAATTGTTCAACTGGACTTTACTTAGGACAAAGTAGGCTGGAACACTTGGTGTAAAAAACAGCGTAAGTGGATTTTCAGTGCATAGCACGCGGCATGTTTTTTTTAAGTTTGGCAGACCACTGTGTACCAATACAGGCGCAGTGGTGGTGACAATTGTTGAATAAAGACTCGAAGAGGGGTCCAAGTTTGGGCACAGGGGTTGACTGCTGGTGTAAAGATATTTTGGTGAGTCTGTGATTGAGGTGTAGGCAGACAGATATGCAACTTTGCAACTACTTGAGTAGGATGTCACATATTTCGCTATGAATATCTGACTAGTGTGCATTGAAACTTCCAAAGCATTGTAAAAATCAATTCATTGAATTCATACCTGTTATTATTACCTGGATCAGAATATCAGCAGGGGAGTACATACACCCAGAAAAATCCATTTATTTATAAATCAACTTTAAGATATCATCATTACCTGAACTAGAGAAATTGATTTCACTTCGTATTCAAAGATGCAAAATCGTCCAAAAGCAGTTAAAACATTAAAATCTTACTTTTTTTTTGTTGTTGTTTTTTTTGTTTTTTTGGCAATCCAGTCTGTACAATGAATGACTTAAGCCCCTTTCACACATATCCCGGTAAATTCCTTTATAAGGTGACGCGGGATTTACTTGCGTCATTGCTTTCACGCATGGAGAGATATGCCGGGAATGACGCGGGTTGGACACTTTCACAGAGTTGTCCCGTGTTGCCCACTGGGTGCTCTTTGTGCGGGGAGGGCTGCTGACGCGATTTTATAACCTGGACATTAAGTCATTTTTGGTCGGCATCGGCTGTCACATTCTGTTGGTCAGATCATGTTTTGTTTCAGAGCCGTTTGTGGGAGTGTTCCCGATGTCTTACGTCCAACCCATTCGAGCTCATCAAGACTGTATTTAAGCCCAGGCGATCCAAAAGAAGGGTGCCGAGATATTAACTTGCTGGGCGCCAATTAACACCTCTTACTCTCGAATTTCATGTATTTGTTAGCTTGTTCGTCTGCCGCCCTTGTTTTGAAATCCCCTGCCTTGTGCTGGTATTTGAGTGTATTTGTTTTGTTGTCTTATCGGCTCTCTGCCTACCGCTTAGGTTAGCATTACTTATCCCCATCGACCTACTATCACGAACCCATTGTGTTTATTCCCCCTTTTCCGCGATCAAGTCTATTTTTGTTTGTATTTAATAAACCCTTGAATGCATCCCTCCGTTGTTTTATGCTTTGAGGTACAACTTAGTTCCCGCAGTTGCAGACCCTAACATTAGAAACAAAATAAACCACACATTTCCAAAGATGTACAAAGGACTCACTTTCTCGGCTCTACGATCCAGTAGCAGTTTAATTTTGTTATGTTTTCAGTATCATTTTATTTCCAGCTTGCTATGTTGATAATTGCAATGTTCGTTTACCGCTTTTCGTCTTACTGCGAAGAAAGATGGAGTGGTGATCGGCCCGCCATGATATTTATGTCATCAGCCATCTTGCTGTGACCCCCGAATTTAAAGCCTACTTTCACACACACCTATTCCGGGGAAAGTCCCGAACATTATACTAAGGGGCCGTTTACATGGTGACTCTCCGAGAAGACGAAAAATTTCATGTTTGCATTTATATGGTTCCGTCTCCATTTGAACAATGTCGCAATTCCGCATGAAAACGATGTAGTATTCATGCCAGTCCTGGGGGGGCAGTGCAGATTTACATGGCGACAGCGAATGATGCACTTTCACCTCCTCAGCCCGGAAGACAACATGCCCGCCCACTCCAAGCAATGGCATTTTCTTTTGTTCAGAAAGGCACAAAAATGGAAACATTCCACCTATTTAAATTAAAAATATTATAATAACGGTAAATTAAAGCCGACGTTCCGCTATATTTGCTGTTTTGAATGTTTAGTAGCACCACTGCGCAAGCCCAATGTGACATGTACAAGTGCTGACGTTATTGGCGTGGTCCCGCGCCGGGGGAGCCTTTGATATGCATGCGTAGCAATCCCCACTCAAACCCCCGCAATCGAATTCTTCCACTTTGGAAGCAGGATGCCAAGGTTTTCGTCTTTGCCTTGCGTTTTCGCCGACACCATACGAACACGAGGCCACTCCGCAACACCGTCATTGCGTCTTCGTGTCGCAGAGTCGCCGAGTAAACTGCCCCTAAGATGTCACTTGGTGAATGTCCGCGTCATCCATGTGTCAGTCGACCCAGGAAATTGCTTTCACTTATTAGGGCTGCCCGTTTAAATCCCGGGATTTAAACGGTGTTGAGGTGTATGTGAAAGGGGCTTTACAGTACCATGTCAGTACATTGAAGGTTGGAGGTGAGGTTAGAAAGTGTTGTCAAGAATGTCATGTCTATGGAAATGAGCTCAGGGGGAACCCCGGTGTTAATGGAGGGCACGACAAAGATGTTAAGATGAAAGAGGCCTACAATATGGCAGCAGGAAAAGGCTACCAGGATATCTTTGCTCACTACAGACAGTGATGATCTTAAAGGATGCACAAAGCTGAGTGTGTGTTTATATAAGTGCAAGTGCGTGTTTGTGCTCCTGCCCGCGAGCATTTGGCCACTAATGGCCAGGAAAGTCTTTGTTCCTGAGTAGCGTGGCTTTTGAGCAACAACAACCCTCCGTGACTGCGCTTGTGTCAGCGTGCGTATTTTAACTTTGTGTATCAGCTTGTGGCAATTCTTTGCCATTGCTCAGAGTCAGACTGTTGCAGGTCATTGGCTAACCGTTGCCCACGGAGACGACTCAGCGGGCCGTGATTGGCAGTTGACGCTAACGCGCTCTGACAGCTTTGTTAGTGCGACCTGATTGGTCAATTAGTACCATCACTTACTATGAAAGCCCCGGAGAAAAAGCAGAGCGGTATGGCTCTCTCAAGTTCAATCAAATGCATTACGACAAGCCATTTTATTTTTTTGTGGAGCAATTTTCTCGTTTGTCGCTGATGGCAGATGGAAGTAATCGGCAAAATGTGAAAATTCAGATAGTCAAACTTACGACTTTGTCGTCATTCTACTTTTTTTCTGTTCAGCACGTCAGCAATAGTCTCTTTGTAGCCTTTTCTTTAGAAGCGTAGACAAAAGGACAACCACTGTAAGGCATTGTCGTCTTTAATAAAGTCCAGTTTGTCTCAAGTTGAAGGTCAGCTGCTTAATGAACTTGTGATGTGGTCAGCTCGAATTGAGCCAAGTGGCCAGCTAATAAAGTGATATTATGAGGGTGACGGGTGACATGCTGCTAGCACGGAAATGACACACAGCATGCGAGTTAATAATGTTGTACATGTGCTTTGAATATGTAGTGCAGTGCTTTTGTAATGCAGAGTGGTGAATGAATTATTAGGCATGTTGTCAGCGTACTGTGTGAAGGCTTTTGCCTATTTATATTCGCTATATTCTGTTCTGTATGTGGGAATTTGTTCAAGAGTTTAGAATGTTGCTAAATTGATGACAACATACAAACGCTGTTCGTTTTGTCTGAAGGTGTGCTGCGCATGTAAACAACATAATACGTGTAATATATGCTACTGTATGTTATGAGGCAACACAGACACATACAGTAGGCACTGTGTGTGTAAATGTATTATGTGGATGTATGAATGAGGAACCGCAGGGATGCAGGCTGTGGATGTGAGATGAATGCACTGATATGACAGTGATATATGGAGATGTTTACAATAAACTGAGAAAATGAGGATGCGGGGAACAAAGAAATAGGAGGAGTTTATACTCTAAAATTCTATCAAAGACTAAGTTGGGTTCATCCATCTCTTTCAGTCTTTACACTGCCTCCCCGCAGTTTTTTTAATGCGATCCAAGGTCAGAATATACTGTATACACCGCAGTCACACAAGTTGAGCTGTTTTCTATAAACCTAACTCATTCAATGCAATTGACGGTGATAGACTTCCAATTTAGTGATCAATGACTTTCGTCCCCTACCAGTTCAAATGGATTGGACGTCTACCATCGTCAATAACAGTGAATGAGCCAAATAATTAATATTTCAAATTTAGAAGCATTTTATTGGTATTAGATAATAACTTTGATTAACTGGTGACTATTGAAGCCACATTCTCGATGTCTTGAAAGTAACTCCACTTACTTAAACGCTAGTGACTAACAAGGCTTATGTTCAGGGACGCTGGAAGTCACTCACAGCACGGAGCGCTGAGGATCTTTTTTAGTGTTTCTCATCCAAAAACAGTCGTTTCAGTCGAAATTTATCATGCTCGCATGTTTTCTCCATACGAGGCGTGCACAATGGCAGTACACACGCATTCTGGATAGTTTACATGCTACTATTAGGCTACTACAAAGTGTGTGTTGAAGTTTTTGTATTGTACATAAAAGTTCCCGTGTATCATAACGCAAATCAGTGCAGCCAGACGGCGCAATGACATACGAACACATTTGAAAACTAAAAGGTCCGATAAGCCTCAGTTTAGAACCCCCTTTTCATAACTAACATAAATTGCACATGGATAGCCAGCAGTTCTCTGCACGGCGGCAGCCCAACAGCAACAACAAACAATAATATGGCTACAATGCAAGAATGTCTTACCTATTTGAAGACACAAAAGGACAATCATCTTTATTTTCAACCCCGAATTGAATTTTAGAGAATTTCACAGTTTTTGCAAAGAAAAAAATCGCTAATTCGTTTTTGTGTCATATTAACGCCTTTTCTGTCAGCAGAGAATTTTTCCAATAGCGCCAAGGGCGTAGGTTTGCATAGGGACGGTAGGGACATAACACTACCAACTTTTCAGGATGTTCATATTATCCCCACCAAATTTTAAGCAACCTTATTTGCATTATATAATGACTTCAGTTTTGTAGGTCATTTCTTCCTACAGTATCTATCCTTCCTATCTTCCTATATGTTGTAAGGATAGAATTGATCCTACCATTATTAAGTGAATTGCAGTACTTTTGTTATGTTCAGACTTACACTGACCCCTTTTCACTCGCTGAATATGCGAGTCCATTTTTTCCCCTAAAACGCACTTTGATTGGCTGATGAATTGACCCCCCCCCCCCCACACACACACACACACATACACACATACATTCACAGCCCGACAGAAATACAACATGCTACCTCCCTGGCCCCTTCAAAGACAAGGGATATTAGGAGTTTTTTTCTGCCAGCAGCAGCCACTGTAAGTAATGTAAAAAGACGTCAATGTTGTGGAGATGGGGAACACTCCACTAATTTTGCTACTGCTACAGCGCTTCAAGTCAATTTTACTCACTGAGATTTATTGAAATAAGAAAACAGCTAGCTGAAAATAAGCTTAACAGACCTATTTCAAGGAATAATTTGTATATTTAATCTTAAAAGAAAAAAATGTTTGTCAGAAATGTTCTTAATCCAATATTGTTCAAAACATTATTTGAAAGAATATTTTTCTTGATTTAGGTGAAAAATAACCAACTTTTAGATGTATGGGCTCACTAAGAACAAATAGTAATATTTACTTAAACTAAGTGGAAGAATCTGACACATTAATCTGTTAACTAGCCTTTAACGCTCAAAAAAAGATGGAGAAAATTATTTGACTAGATTTAACAAAAATGATCAGATTAAAGATGTTATAAATTTGCAGTGTGAAAGTTATAGGTCAATACAGATTTATTTTGCATTAATCATTTAGCCTATCAATTAATTAGGTTTATATTGGTGAGAAATGTAGCCCTGAGCTCCAGTCACCAAATATGTTTGGTCTTATTAATGTCCTGTTCCCAGCAAAAAGTGTACAGGTTATGCTATTATATCGTCCCTACCAATATTTAGACCAAACCTACACCCTTGTATAACGCCTTTTAGCAAGCAAGATGTCAGGTGGTGACCATATTATTAACCAAACATTTTTCAACTTTTCAACATATGTATCAAACCCCCAAAGTTAAATACTCTATTGCAGGGGTGCCACATCCCGGTCCTCGAGAGACCCTATCCAGCTTGTTTTCCATGTCTCCCTCCTCTAACACACCTGAATCAACTAATCAGGATCGTTATCAGGCTGCTGCAGAGCTTGCTGATGAGCTGATCATTTGATTCAGGTGTGTTAAAGGAGGGAGACATGGAAAACAAGCTGGATAGGGGCTCTCGAGGACCTGGATTAGACACCTCTGCTTTATTGTTTCAATGTTTTATTTATTTACTTATATTTACCCCCCGCCCCCCCCCCCACCCCTCCAACACTAGAGGTGCTGTAGCACCCTCAGCACCCCTATCCCCGCGCCACTACTTATGTTGCCATAAAAATGATTTTAGATTGAATTTTATTTTTGTTCAACCAACTTCATTTTGATGTATTATTGGGGCGGCCGTGGCGCAGTTGGTAGCTAGAGTTGTCCTTGGACCGAAAGGTCAGTGGCTCGGTTCCTGGCTACAACTGCCCACTGTCGAAGTGCCCTTGGGCAAGGCACTGAACCCTGACATGGCAGCAGCCCCCTTGGTGTGTGAATGTGTGTGTGAATGGGTAAATGTGTGATAATGTAAAGCGCTTTGGTCATGGTAAACATGCAGATAAATGCACTATATAAGTACAGTCCATTTACCATTTTATGTCAAATTTAAACCCCTTCATGCCAAAAGGTTAAAAAAATTAAGGTTTAAAAAGCTTTCACTTTTATTTTCATGTTTAGATGTTTAGTCAAGTTCAGAAAGTTAAATAAAGTACATGAACTACTTACTTAAGAGATATTTATGAGAGGCAGGTCATGAGGAAGGCAAAACACATACTGAATTGTGTACATCATCCCCTTCATTGCTCGTTTGAGGTCCTCACTTCAGGCAGGAGATTAAGAGTCCCTTGTTTTTGTAAAGCATTTTAAATTTGTAGTCTGTGTTATTTTATTGTATGTGTATGAGTTGTTGTGTTATCTGTTATCTGTATGCTTACCTGCTGTAAGAGAAGTTTCCCCTTCTCAGGGGACAATAAACTTAAACTGAACTGAACTAAATCATAAAGTAATAAATAAATCTTAACAAAATTTTAAAAAATAATAATAAAAGAAATGTTAATAATAAAATTCATACAATTTGATTTATGATGCAAATTAGCGACAGCAGGCGTCAACTGTAAAAAAAAATAATAATAAAATAAACATATTTTTTTTAAAAACATTGAGGCTGCTTATATTCGGAATGTCAGTGATTCGCAACAAAAGGCATCAAGGGGTTTTAAGATATTGTTTACTTTAAAACACTACCTTTTGTTGATTTTCTGTCCTTCATCGGTGTTGTATGTAAGTGAATGTCATGAAGTGACTTAATAATTTGGAGTCATATAGAGTCTGTTACCTTTGATCATGTTTTTATTTCATTTTTGCTCAGCTGAGTTAAGTGGAAATATTCCAACAATACCATTTCAGCTCATCATTTGGTTTCTTCAATGCAGCACCAATCCCATACCTATCATATACTGTAGATGCACACACACATTGTGGCAAAAAGTGAAGAATTTAACACTTAGTAGCTTTCTCTAGATGTATCATACTGGTAGAAATTCTAATAAAACAGTGTAGCAGATGATGCAGGTCTATAATTTTGGGCCAGCTTTTGCATGTGTTTGATTTGTGCAAACTTTGTGGGAAAGTTGACTGCATGGACTTTATATTGCCTGTCTCTACATGTGTGTGAAAGTGTGTGACGAGAGAGCGAGAGAGAGCGAGCGGGAGAGCTGATGGATAAACTTGCAGTCTGGTAAGCAGGGACATTCCCCTCTCTGTTCCCTCTCTGTGCCATGGAAACCAGACAGGAGGGCTATGGTGGCCCACAGGAGCCAAATGAGGCGGCAATAATGCAGCGCTTAACCCCACATTGAAAAATGACTTAATTCTCTCATCAATAGAGCAGTGCCGAACGCCCCGCCACGCTTATGCATGCGCAAACACACACATTAACACGCAAACATGGATGTCTAAGTAGTCAAAACGTGCCGTGGGTTTTTCCCATGATTAAGTTGTTATACACTTTATGTTTTGTGGTCGACACAGACAGACAATATTTTGAGCGTATTTTGAAAAAGTTTGTTTCAGCCTTTAGACCCTTTATTTAGTCATTTCTTACCAAAACATACTGTATTAACCACTCAAAATGTGGCCAGGGTGTGTATCATTTTGGGATTAGAGCAACTGAAGACATGTGTGTTTGAAAAGGACACATAAACATGCACAAAGAGAGACCCAAAAGGCTCGCTTGCTTCTTCTTTTCATGTCCTCTGGCTCTTTGCTCACTTTGAGCCGTCATTGTCTGTCATTCTTGCATTTGTGTCATGCACTGTACTGTCTGTGTGTGTGCGAATGCATGTGTGGAGAAGGAGTGTATTTCTGTTTATATGAGCTTCAGAGAGACTTAAAGGGTGCTGTAATGTTATAAGTTGTGCCCTGAAGGGCTGTAAGGGCTTTTAGAGAAAGAGCAACAGCGACTGTCGACAAAATGGCAATCAGGCATGGCAGACAGATAGTGAGCCATCAGACAAATGAAAGATTAAATGACAAGGCGAGAGTGAATCAAATGAGACTCTATGAGAGGAAGAAAAAAAATCGTGTTTCTTTGGCGTACACAAACAAACCGGGGTTTCCCCTTCGATGCTACTGTGTGTGCAATTAAAGAAATTCGACTTTTATGTATATGTTTATCCGAGTAAAAAGGCATACGTGTTTTCCTCCTGAAACCACTTTGCTCAATATTCTGTCCAGTTTGTTCACACGTGTGGTTGCGCCTGCGTGCCCAATTTTGTGTGTGTGTCTGTGCGCATGTGTGCCTTAGCTCCAGGCCAGCCTCTTTATGATGTCTCCTGTGTGGAGACTCCAAGTAAAAGCCTTTTGAAATGATAAGCTTGAGTTATCAATGGCTGCACATACTGCAGCAGAGATAGGCAATGTGAGGCAGACCTACAAATACGTGGGGAGAGATGAGCACAATGAAAGCGAGGGCAGCCTCTTTCAATGAAAAGAAGCATGTAGGGGGAATAAAGTCATTACTGGAGGTGAGAGACCCATCCAATTCATTTCCTGTGTTCTTGTATTCATCTGTATGAGTAAAAGGGACATTGAATCATAAAATACAGTAAAAGCTGTTTGTTTACTCAACACATAATTATTAAAGTAAAACCATAAAGTAAAAAAAAAAAAAAAGTTGCCTTACATCTGGGGTACCAGTGATTTTGTCATGGGCCACATAACAGCAATTGTTTCTCTCAGAAGGCCATTGTCAATGTTAGGGTTGTTCTGATCATGTTTTTTTTTGCTCCCGATCCGATCCCGGTCGTTTTAGTTTGAGTATCTGCCGATCCCGATATTTCTCGATCCGATTGCTTTTTTTTTTGCTCCCGATTCAATTACAATTATTCCTGATAATTTTTCCCGATCATATACATTTTGGCAATGCATTAAGAAAAAAATGAATAAAACTCGGACGAATATATACATTCAACATACAGTACATAAGTACTGTATTTGTTTATTATGACAATAAATCCTCAAGATGGCATTTACATTATTAACATTCTTTCTGTGAGAGGGATCCACAGATAGAAAGACTTGTGTCTTGTATATTGTGACTAAATATTGCCATCTAGCGTATTTGTTGAGCTTTCAGTAAGCAAGAGCAAGCAAACAAGTATCAACAAATGTCAACGATGACGCTAGATTTGAGTTTGTCAACCCCAGAATATCCGCGTTACCGTTACGGCAAAACGAAATGTCCCTTAGCAATGAAAATTGCTTACCGTGACAAATGAGCGGGGAGCCAACACACTCCAGTAAGGCGGCGAAGGAACAAAGCCAGGCGATCCATACGTGACCCACTGGCGGACTTCCTTCGCCGCCTAACTGGCGCGGTGGCTCCCGCTCATTTGTCACGGTAAGCGATTTTCATTGCTAAGGGACATTTTGTTTTGCTGTAACGGTAACGCAGGGATTCTGGGGTTGACAAACTCAAATCTAGCGTTATCGTTGACATTTGTTGATACTTGTTTGCTTGCTCTTGTGGGATTTGTCACGGCCCTGCCCTGCCTGGTATGGGTGGCTCCCTAATCAGGCAGAGGCCAGGTGATTTGATTGAAGGCACCTGGGCTTAAAAGGCCTGGGTGCCAGGCTAATCTTTCTCTCTGCTCTCCCCTCCAGGTTGGTCGTTGGTTTTCCTTGGTTGTTTTGGGACTTTAGTTAGAGATTCCCACATACATATCCATTTGCATCCATACCTAGCAGACACCACTGACTTTACACCCATACACACACCTTCATTGTTTATTATGTTGTTTAAATCTTATGTTGAATAAATCATTCAATTGGCCCATACTTTTGTCTCGGCTCCCCTCATTTTGTTATGTGCTTGGCATGTGACAAGTGGGGGGAGCCGAGACAAAAGTATGGGGAGGGGAGAGCAGAGAGAAAGATTAGCCTGGCACCCAGGCCTTTTAAGCCCAGGTGCCTTCAATCAAATCACCTGGCCTCTGCCTGATTAGGGAGCCACCCATACCAGGCAGGGCAGGGCCGTGACAACCCCCTCCTTAAAATGAGGGTTCCACCCTCACCCCAAAAAACTAATCAAAGTTCCCTAATGAAAAACCATACCGATCCAAGGTGTGGTTGTATCCCCCAACTGGACGTCCGCACCTCCAACCCAGCAGCCCTGGTACCTAGGGAGCAATTTAAGAGCAGGAGGAGCAGGCAACCAGCTGAGTGAGACAAAACACAAGTTAGTTCAGAGGAGCACGGGAAAGCGCGTCCGCCACAACATTGTCCTTACCCCTAATGTGTCTAATATCTAAATTATAAGGCTGTAAGAACAACGCCCAACGCATAAGGCGCTGGTTAGGATTTTGCAGTGATCTCAGAAAGGTGAGTGGGTTATGATCAGTATATACAACCAATGGTGTCAATCCGGAACCGACATAGACTTCAAAGTGCTGCAAAGCCCAGATGAGGCCCAAAGCCTCCTTTTCAATCACCGAATAATTCAGTTGATGTTTATTAAATTTCCGGGAGAAGAAACTAACTGGGCACTCAATGTTAGATTCATTGTCTTGTAACAAAACAGCACCTGCCCCGATCAAACTAGCATCAATGTGCAATTTAAAAGGTCTGCCAAAATTTGGAGCTGCCAACACCGGAGCTGAGCACAGTAGAGCCTTGACAGAGTCGAAAGCCTCTTGACATTGGGTGGACCAGGCAAACTTGACCTTGGCGCTCAACAAGTTGGTCAACGGGGAGACCACCACAGAAAAGTTCTTACAAAAAGAACGGTAGTAACCCGCCATTCCCAGGAAGCGCATGAGCTCTTTCTTCGTGGTGGGCTGAGGAAACTGTTCCACAGCCTGAACTTTTGCTTCCACTGGGCGCACGAAACCTTGACCAACAACTTTACCAAGGTAAGTGACTGTAGCCTTGGCAAACTCACACTTCGCCAAATTTATGGTCAACCGGGCCCACCTTAGTCGATCAAACAAGGCTTCAACTCGCTGGACATGCTCCTCCCAGGAATCTGAATAGACGACCAGGTCGTCCAAGTACACGGCACACCCTTGCAACCCAGAGACCACATGGTTCATCAGCCTCTGGAAGGTGGCGGGAGCATTCCTGAGCCCAAAAGGCATCACTGTGTAAGAAAACAAACCAAATGGTGTTATAAAGGCAGCAATTTCACGAGCTCTTTTAGAAAGAGGAATTTGCCAATAACCCTTTAAAAGATCAAATTTACTTACGTACTTTGCAGACCCCACCTGATCAATACAGTCCTCCATCCGCGGAAGGGGATAGAGGTCTGCTTTGGTCACACTATTAAGTTTCCGATAATCGGTGCAGGGCCGAAAAGTAAAATCTGGCTTTTTGACCAAAAGACAAGGCGATGCCCAATCAGAAAGGGTTTGTTCGGCAATGCCATGGTCCAACATGTACTGCACCTCGGACTCCAACTGCTGCTTCTTCTCCTCGGAAACCCTGTAAAACCTCTGTTTAATAGGCTTAGCATCTCCGATGTCTATGTCATGTTCAATTAAATGAGTACGCGTAGGTATATCAGAGAACAGAGCCAAATATTTCCTAATTAAATTAATTAACTGGACCTGTTCTTCCACACCTAAGTGGTCTACTAAGGTACCGAGATTTTCTAAGGTCTGCGAATTCTTCAAACGACCCCTCAAAATCTCATCTGAAGCTACTAGTGGCACTTCTCCCTCCCCCTCAACTTGAGGACTTCCAGGAGAAGCCACCGGCACAGCAGCCAGCGTGGACCTAACCACCCGACCATCCACCCTGTCAAAATCACGAGAATGATAAGCCTTCAGCAGGTTGACATGAAATAATTTTGAAGACTTCCTTCTACCAGGTGTTTCAATCAGGTAGTTTAAATCAGAGACCTTGCGCAGGACCGTAAAAGGACCATAATACTTTGCATGGAACGGAGAACTAACCAGCGGCAATAGAGCTAGCACCTGGTCACCAGGACTATATTCGCAGAGTTCTGCCTCTCTGTCATACAGCCGTTTCATCCTGCTCTGAGACGACGCCAACTTTTGTCTAGCAAGCTCACCCGCACGGTAGAGCTTGAACCTGAACCCATTTACAAAGTCAATAAGGTTCTGGGGAGGTTGCTCACCCAAAGTCCCCTCCTGTAAAACAGCCAATGGGCCCCGAACCTTATGCCCAAAAACTAATTCATTCGGGCTAAAACCCATACTCTCCTGCACAACTTCCCGAGCAGACAACAAAAGCCAAGGTAAACCCTCCTCCCAATCAGCGGATAACTCAGTACAGTATGCCCGTAGTAGGGACTTCAATGTTTGGTGAAACCGTTCCAATGCCCCCTGACTCTGAGCATGATATGCTGTTGACATATTATGTTTTACCTTTAACTGTTTCAACACCTGAGCAAAAATTTTGGAAGTGAAATTTGAACCTTGATCAGACTGAATGACTTTGGGAATACCAAAGGTAGAAATAAACTGAGTCAATGCCTTAACTACAGCTCTGGCAGTAATCGTCCGCAAGGGGAATGCACTAGGATACCTAGTTGCCTGACACATAACTGTAAGCAAGTAGCTATGACCCGACTTAGAACGTGGTAAAGGCCCAACACAATCAATGAGCAAATGCTCAAACGGTTGACCTATTGCTGGTATTGGATACAAAGGAGCTGGCTTTACCACCTGATTTGGCCTACTGGTAAGCTGGCATGTGTGACAGGTTTTGATAAAATTTGATACATCCCTTCTCAGGCGTGGCCAGAAAAAATGACGCAAGATTCTATCGTAGGTCTTCCGAACGCCCAGATGGCCGGCCACCTCGCCATGTGACGTTTCAAGAACCTTAGTCCGCAGGGAGGTTGGTACAACAATCTGGAAAACTACATCTCCCAAACCCTGCTCCCCATGCGGGACCCACTTTCTAACTAAAAGGTCATTAAGAAGGAAGTAACACTGAGCGCTGTCCCTCACTACAGCCTCAGGTACCACCTTATCAAAAAGTCCTGCTAAAGACTCGTCACCCTTTTGTTCAGCTATCAGTGCCTCCCTAGAATCTGTCAAATGCTCCAACTTAAGGCCAGTTGGCAATTCAAGATTTTCCGGCTGGCACTCTTTACGCCGAGACGCTGCCCGAGTAACCGCACAATTTGGAATGAACTCAGGAGATACCGCACCCTCCAGGACCGAGTGTTCTGGACCATTGAAGTGCGGCTCCTCTGCCCACACACGCCCGCCAGCAAGATCGTTACCCAAAATCAGGTGAATGCCCTCTACTGGCAATCCGGGTCTAACGCCAACCACCACATCACCCTCCACCAAACTGCATCTCAAATGAATTCTATGCAAAGGGGACGAAAATGGTACTAAACCCATACCACGGACTAAAACACATTTACCGGTATCTGACTGTTTTGAAAATGGCAACACAGACTCTAAAATAAAAGAATCTAAAGCCCCTGTATCCCTCAAGATCTTAATAGAAGACTTTTGCCCCCCACCTACCAGTGACACCGACCCCTCAGAGATGAAGGCCGAAAAATTGCCCTGCGGATTGTGCGAGCCGTCATCAGCATGTTGGCAAAACTCTTCACGTTCGATAGACACAGTAAGAGAATCAGTCATTGGACCTGCTACCACAGCAGGCTTAAATTGCCCAGATCTTTTAGACCTAAGAACAGGACAATCTTTCTTCCAATGCCCATCCCCCAAACAGTACCTACAGGTATTAGTGCCAATGAATCCCTTGGGACCCCCCTTACTAAATTTGGATTGAAACTTTGGGGCAGAAACCCCAGGCATGGATGTTGGAGCACCACCTTCTATAAAACTTCCCACATTCGGCGCAAAACGACGTTTATGTGTCAAAACGTACTCGTCCGACAGGATACCCGCCTCGCTGGGTGACTTAACCTTGCGTTCATTTAAGTACGTAGCTACAAAATCGGGCACCGAATTTTTGAACTGTTCTAAAACAATCAAATCCGACAAATCCCGCAATGTAACTACTTCAGCCGCACCACACCAACGATTAAAAGCACCTGTCAAATCACGCGCAAACTCCGAATAAGTTTGCGATTCCTGCCTTTTCCTATAACGGAAACGCTGACGATAAGCCTCCGATACAAGCTCATAAACTTTTAACACTGCAGCCTTTACTGTAGCATAGACCCTGCTGTCCTCAACACTGAGAGCCGAGAACGCCTCCAACGCCTTCCCCGTCAACGCACACTGAAGCAATGTAGTCCTGTCTAAATCCGACCAAGCCCTACTATCCGCAATGCGCTCAAACAAAGCGAAGTACGTGTCTGGATCCGCCTCATCAAACTTGGGCAATAATCGGAGGTTTTGTGCAACATCAAACTGAGGCCCTCGATCAACCCCCTGTCTATTAGCACCTCTTAACCTCTCCAATTCAAGCTGCATGTGCAACAATTCCCTCTGCTGCTCAAAACTTAGCATAGCTTGACCGGACCGAAAACCTGCCCCCTGAGTGGCACCAGGTTGACCAAACACACCAATATCCACCAGTCCCTGCTTTAAGATGTCCCTGACTGTTTCTTTTAACTTCCTATCGACAATGCTAATTTTATAGTACTCAGCAATTTCCAATAATTGCTCCTTAGTACACAACTCCAGCACCACCTCGGAAGGAGACTGAATAAAGCTAGTAAAAACGGCAGACATATTAAGTGACTGACCAAACAAAACCAATCAAAACAACTCACCTGCTGCCCTGTCTGAGTTTTTTTTTTTTTTTTTTTTTTTTTTTTTTTGGTGGAGAAGCCCCCCCCCCCCCCCAAATAAAACTAACTGATCCTAGTCTTCGTGCAGACTGGCGGGAGGATTTTAATCACCAGTGACCCTACTGGCCACTGTACCAATGGGGCTTATGGGCTCCTGCTACGCAGCCACCCACAGTAACCCACGGATGTGAACCCGAGCCGATGACAGGGAAAAAGGAAGTAGGGATGCTCTACCCACCGTGCTGCCGCCTAAAAAAAACACCACGAGCCTCCTATTGAGACCCGCTGATCACCTAACAAGGGAGGACTCCCACCTGGCCAAAACTCAGAACGAGGCCCAAAGCGAGCTATCAACATAACACAAAGGGAACCTATGCTCAATGCTCTCACCCCTATTACAGGCCCAAACCAGACAAGCTCCCCTTATACAAACAATTGAACAAAAACCACCAAGATTATAAACAAACTCCAAACATATTTCGATAACACTAATCCAAAAATGTACAACACTAACCAAAGCTCAAACAAGCACCAAACCAAACTACCAAATTAACAATTCCCGGATGAGCCCCCACTTGTCACATGCCAAGCCCATAACAAAATGAGGGGAGCCGAGACAAAAGTATGGGCCAATTGAATGATTTATTCAACATAAGATTTAAACAACATAATAAACAATGAAGGTGTGTGTATGGGTGTAAAGTCAGTGGTGTCTGCTAGGTATGGATGCAAATGGATATGTATGTGGGAATCTCTAACTAAAGTCCCAAAACAACCAAGGAAAACCAACGACCAACCTGGAGGGGAGAGCAGAGAGAAAGATTAGCCTGGCACCCAGGCCTTTTAAGCCCAGGTGCCTTCAATCAAATCACCTGGTCTCTGCCTGATTAGGGAGCCACCCATACCAGGCAGGGCAGGGCCGTGACAGATTGTAATCAATACATCTCATTTATTCTGCGTTTTCTAATCAATAAACATTGTCTATTATGCAAAAGTGTGCCTGTTACTGATTCACCACGAAACTGGAAATTTCGGAAAGCACAGTTGAAGTATGCAGTGTGTTGAGAAAGTAAAAACTGCTAAATCAAACCAGAGGAACCCTCGGAATCACCAAAAATGGATTCAGCACGATGTAGATGAGACTCCGAGACTTTCTGTGGTGTGCGTGAACTCTTGGAAACGCATATATATATGGTTTGAAGTGGAATGTTTTTGAAGTGATTTTGATTAGTAATACTACTCCAGCTCCACTGTTGTTTTTGGATGGAGAAATTGTAAAACGTAAGTTGCGAGCAGAAATGCGGAAGTCCCTCGGAAACTTCTATAAAGTCTATAAAGGGGTGTGTATGTGTTCATGTTTTTAAAAGGGACAACAATCTGTAATTTTGGTGTTTAGTATGAAACATTGATGCAGATGATTTCCTTTCACAGACCACTCAAGTTGATCTGGTGTGTCACATATGGCTCTCAGGACTTGAGTTTGACACCTGTGACCTTTTCAGTACCAAAGATGTTTTTATACTTTTTTTGCTCAATCTACGAGCCAGTTTAGTTGGGTTGCTAAGTCCTGCGGTTTTGGTTAGCATTGAAGTAAACCTAAATCCAACCATTTGACCAACAGTTAAAGGGAACCTCGGACTTAAAGACTTGTAGGCTCTAATAAGGAACAATTGTTCTCTTTTACTAAAATATTTTATTAGAAACACCTAAAATATTGCCATTGATTTTAAGATCCATCATATTTACTACATGTTTTGACTTACGGAGGGCGCCATGTTTTGTGGACGCTCAGTGTAATGACGTAGATTGTCACTGTCACTTGACGAATACTACCGGGTTACTGCAATTCCTTCTACATTGCGGGACGTCCAACACATGCGCTCATTGGTTAAAATAGGCGAGTACTTGCTAATGGTGTTTTTATTGAGTGTTTTCTTATCTTTTCATTGCCCCAAAATACTTTTTGCATGTGTTTCCCTCTCGTACTTTTGAGCCTTGTGTTTTCTTGTGGTAGCTTTAGAACAGATTGAAGTTCACTACATTAGTCACGTAGCATATTTAGAACACCCTTATTTGATATTACTACATTTAAGTATTTTCTTAAGGCATCTTAGTATGTTTTGTCTGTATGCATCTAAACAAAACAAGATGAAAGCGCAGAAGAACTTTAGGTATCAAATTCGCCTCGCACGTTTCGTTGGTGTAGCACATTTTGGCAGAACACTGTTTTTTTTTTTTTTTTCCCTACCCCTCGTCTCGTGTCATCCCATCTTTCCTGTTCATTTTGCTTTTGCTGCTCGTTTTGTGAAATATTGACAGTGCTGTCATGCTCATTGATTGTTCCTCTTGGGATCAAATTGAAAGGGTTGAACCAATAACATGTTTATGTTGCTAGAGTCATACTCTGGAACCCTGGCACTGTAATTATGTGACGTCACCGCCTTGCGACGTCAACAAGAATGGTGACCTACTAGTTAAACTAATTTTACAAATTGTATAGAACCGAAAACAACAAGAGGGGTTTCAATATCAAATTATTTTAGCTCATGATAACATTTACCTTTTAAGAACTACAAGTCTATCTATCCGTGGATCCCTGTAAGCCACATATGGAGACTGTGGGCTCACTTTTAATAGATGCCCCAGCTGCATCATGATTTTCCGCTGAGCACCTTCCTCACTGCACCTGTTAGGGACTGGTATACGAACATAAAAGATTGAATGCAGTCTCCACTTGCCAACTATACAGCCTATTCAAAGTTACACAATTCACTATTGCATCTTTACTCTGACAGACTTGCACTGTTTGTGGGCATGTTGTGTGTGATTTACTGAGATTGCAATATTTCATTGAGACCCTAAGTGGTTGGTGCTAATTGGGTTTTCACTTCCTTTGGCCGATTGCCTGCTCTGTGAGCATCTAGTGTAAAAATGGTGGAGAACACCACATTTGAAGGAGGGTTTTGCATTTTTGGAGGCGCTGGTAGACAAACATGGGACCTATTTTTGAATTACAAAAAAGAAATGTGTTATTTTAAAGCCAATTATAATCATTTGATTTTATTCTGCCTACCCTGAGCAACAAAATGTTTAAAAATATACTAGGGCTGTCAAATTTGTCGCGTTAACGGGCGTTAATTAATTTTTTTGATTAATCACGTTAAAATATTTGACGCAATTAACGCAGATGCCCCGCTCAGACAGATTTAAATGACAGGACAGTGAAACGCTCACTTGTTGTGTTTTATGGAGTTTTGCCGCCCTCTGCTGGCGCTTGGGTGCGAATGATTTTATAGGCTTCAGCACCCATGAGCATTGTGTAAGTAATTATTGACATCAACAATGGCGGGCTACTAGTTTATTTTTTGATTGAAAATTTTACAAATTTTATCAAAACGAAAACATTAAGAGGGGTTTTAATATAAAATTTCTGTAACTTGTACTAACATTTTTCTTTTAAGAACTACATGTCTTTCTAGCCATGGATCGCTTTAACAGAATGTTAATAATGTTAATGCCATCTTGTTGATTTATTGTTATAATAAACAAATACAGTCCTAATGTACCGTATGTTGAATGTATATATCCATCTTGTGTCTTATCTTTCCATTCCAACAATAATTTACAGAAAAATATGGCATATTTTATCGATGGTTTGAATTGCGATTAATTATGATTAATTATTTTAAAGCTGTAATTAACTCGAATAAAATTTTTAATTGTTTGACAGCCCTAAATAATACGTGTCAGCATAGGTAAAAACTCTTGGAGAGGCAAATTTCAAATTGCATTGAAATGACCCAATTTATGAAAATGCAGACTGGCATGGCATCACTCCATTTTGTGACTGGCTAAATGACTATTCAAAGTTTGCGGCATTTGTGTAAGGGGAAATAGGAAGAAGAATTGCCTATACAAGTCAAGTGGATTGTGTCCATCATCTACTTGGGTGGAGGGCACTATTTGTGGAAATCAGGTAGATGAATCCATTGGGTAGGTCATGTAGGGGAGTATGTGAGAGCAAAGTGATCACAAGAGGTTGGACTTTGGTGTCACATCTTGTTAACCTGTGTGAGAAGTGACAATTGCCCAGCAGGGACCCCTTTTACTCTAAAGCTTCAAGTGCTGCATGCCACTATTTGGAATGTTCCTTTTTTAGTCAGGCACCTCCAGCGTGGTCTCCAAAGCTCCCATGATACAAAGAACCAACACAACCTTCACCACTAACAGACCACAGCCCATACAAGTACTTTAGTGAGAGGTATGTATTGTCCAAATTTTTTACAAATCGTCATCTCAGTGCTACTTACATGATTGCACTTCCTGTTACCATCTGTCAATCAAACTGTCTATAAGCCTGCATTGAGGTCTTTTTGCATTGCACTACGTTAGATGCAGTCGGAGCCTCTAGGAGCACACACACACAGTCAGTCAGATCTGCTCCCAGATGCACAGACATATTTTTACCACGTTGTGAGCTGGCAAACCTGCAAGTCGCACAATTTTGTCTGTTGTCAGCCACCATGGTTTGAGTGCGTACTCCAAGCAAACCACCATTCCTGCTGCTGGAAACATTAAGCATATCACTTCCTGCATGAGCTTTTTTCCTGGAAATATGTATGTCACTTTCAAATAAGACTTATGAGGTTGTTTTGTGGGGACGTTGACGACGCAACATGAAAATAAAGCAAAGTTACCAAGCAACGGCTAACATAGAAATTGACACAAATTGACCATTTTGTACTTTAAGAAACATTTGTAATAATGTTGTGGTTGTTTCGTCTGTTTTAACATCATACTGATGGACAGAAACATAGCAGACGACCAAGACCGCAGAGTCGGAAATTTTTATTTAAAGAGGGTGACATGTAGGCAGCATGTTAACAAGCTGCACTATCACCTGATACCCTGCAGACTGTGCGTACCAAAGCACAATTTATGGATAAATTTACTCAAGCGGTTATGATGTAATGCAGTCAGATCAAATTAGTGTTGCATGGGCAATTTTCTGGATGGGAAAACCTATGGTGATCAAAATGGCACAAAAAAATGAACTTGAATTGCTAAACAACAATAGTGTAGTACAGTAGTACAATTTTTAAAAATTGTATTTGAATTTTACAATTTGAAATTGGATAGCTTAATTTGAATCATTTCATTGATGAAATTTGAAACTGATTTTATTTAGCTAGAAAATTCATCTGAATAAAAATGTCAGATTCAGGTCTCACAATTCCAAATTCAAATCCTAAAATTCAATTTCAGTTTTGTAGTACCACACATCCTGATACATAGGAAAATCAATTGATCACATGTAACACAAAAAAAGCCCTGTTGGTCAATCAGCAAATTTGTTTTTGCCAGTTGCTCTTCGTGAGCACATACTGTGAATGGAAAATATTGACCATATGAACTAGGGTTGTTCCGATCATGTTTTTTTTGCTCCCGATCCGATCGTATTAGTTTGAGTATCTGCTGATCCCGATATTTCCCGATCCGATTGCTTTTTTTTTTTATGCTCCCAATTCAATTCCAATCATTGCCGATAATTTTTCCCGATCATATACATTTTGGCAATGCATTAAGAAAAAAAATGAATACAACTCAATTCATTTGCTCCAAGTATCTTTTTTTATTGTCCAACATGACATTGTTCCACTGCTTTGGATTAAAACAAAGCTTACCAGCACTGTGCCATAAAATATGTAAACAATAAACATGTTAAACAGTTTTTTTCGATGCCACACTTTGTGAGTGCGACAATAAATGGCAGGGGAGGATGTTTGTTGTTATTATGAACCAATCTTTAAACCAAAACTAAAGACTCTGGATGAGTGTAAGACATTTTGTCTGTCACGTTAAATACAATTAGAAAACGATTTAATTAAAAAAAAATATATATATATATATATATATATATATATATATAAAAATCGATCGGCATCCTGATTTATAGGGACATCTCTAATATGAATCATGTTTTACACATAATTACCAGATATTCCGGAAGTCATAGTTTTGATTCATTGTTTCGCTTGGTCTGTGACTTATACTTAGGTGTGACGATGTTTTTTGCTTGTTTGTTTGTTTCTCTTTTTCCAAACTGACAGTAGCATCAAGGGTGCTAGAAGCATGCCCTCTACTTCCAAAGTTGGCGTAGCTGTTCAGAAGTGATACTGAAGATACTGACTTGAATAGATTTTTTACTAATTTGGAGTGAGATCAAGAGTTTGTTAAATTTTGGTTGTTATATTGTGTTGTTTAGGCCATAATTATCTGAATAGTGTTGGAGGTAGTCTTTCAGGTCCTCGCGTGTTCGTTTTCAATTCAGGTGAGACGGCTAGACAGGATTGCTAAATAAAAACTGGAGGCAAGAGATCAATACTGCGCAGTTTTAATTTCAGAAATTTCTGGGTGCATTCAATGACAGAACAAAAGCTGTGTAGAGAAATGCACGCTAGACAGATGGCTCGGCGTTGCCTATATGCTGTACAGATGAGGTGTGTCTGGAAAACGTTTTGTGATTAGGTCATGAGTCTTGCTGGTTGGCAGTTAAAAGTCCATGATTATCTGAGGCAAAACTAACTGTCAGCAGTTTCTGTGAAAAACAACTCCATTTGATTGCATTAGGCAAGATGCAGCAGTTTCTATGAAAAACAACTCCATTTGATTGCATTAGACAAGATGCATACTGACTTCAATAGCTATTCATATGTTACGTTAACAGACGTTAATTTATCCTTTTCAATGTTTTTGTTATTATGGTAATGTGTAATGTTTTTTCTTGGTGTGTGGTAAAATGAAATTCACCCCGAAAATGCACCTTACACCCCAAGGAGACATGTTTTTTTTCTTCTTCATTGTGCATATTTTGGCTGGTGAGATTGATACTTCATACTTGAGATTAAGTATGAAAAGTACGGTACGTTATTCTTTTTAAATTTCAGATAATGTGAACACTGTGAATCTTTTTAGTGTATTTATTAGAGGTGTGAATCTTTGGGCATCTAACGATTTGATTACGATTAGGATTCAGAGGCTGCGATTCGATTATAAATCGATTATTGATGCCCAGCCCTTGTCATTACCTGGGTAATGAGTTTGAGTAAAGTTTACTCTCAGTCCGTTCCTCATTGCGTCCCAAAGACCGCGCTGACTGTGTTTTACTTCCACTTTACTTGGCATATTTCAATAATCGGAATTTGGATGTTTATGAATCCTTCTCAAATCTTCCACGGCCGAATCGGCAATAATCTATAATTACGGAAATTTCACACACCTCTTGTAGCAGCCCCTCGAAATGACGACGTGAGATCGACTGATGTGCAAGGTTCTTTATTTCCATTCAATCCTTACGACACCTTGAAACTAAAAATGAATACAAAACCATTAACATTTCCCTGTGAGCAAATATCAAACATTTCCAAACACAAATAAGATACCTAGCTGCGCTCTTCGAGGTGTGTAAATCAACCCGAACACGGAATCCGCTCCAAGACCAGCAAGCAGACATCAGCTGGTCAAATCAAATTACAACCGTTCGCGTTTGTTGGATGTTAAAAAGGCGAAGCATGGCTGTCGTAACTCAACAGGAAGTGATCTTACCGGCTCTTGCGTTGACAAGACGCAGCTGTCTGCTGATTTACAACCGGATGCTAAGACGTTTAAATACACGCAGCGTAGGTCCAAAAGTCCTCAAACCATTTACCATAATAGAATCGTTCACAAATACAATTAAATTTAAAATACACACAATTAACTATTGGCCTTTTACACCTGTACTATTTATACGTACTATTGCAGAGTTGATATTGAAGCTACATTGAAATTGTTGAACTGTGTGGGAAACAATGCTCAACTCTTTCAAGAAACATACGAACCGTAACGACTCATTTGCTATTCTCGTTTTTAAATGTTTTTCCCCTCCTAAAAAAAAAAAAAAAATGATGGACCACCATATATTTTCAATGTAGCAAAATTGAATTTGCAGAAAAGATTGACAAGATTGGACTTTCCTTTAATGTTAGGAAAGTGAGTTACTGTACAGTCCCTGACAAAAATCTTGTTGCGCATCCAAATCCATTTTGTAGAAACAATTGCTAATAACCTGACTTTTAATTATTCAATTGGTTTCAGAATTGGGTCATAAGAAAGCTAAGACCCTCCCAAATTATGTTGAATGTACAAAAATATATTTGTTTCACTGAAAAAAGATTTACCATTTAATGAAGATATAAAGGTCAAATTTCGGCAAGACAAAAGTTTTGTCACCTACAGAAAGTAGTGTGAAAATTGAACAAAAATGTACTTCAAATAGAAAAATATGTTACATAACATAAGCAAATTAAGTAGTGGGGCTGTGAGATCCAAATTAAATATTTTGTATCACTTCCATGGACTTGAAGGACTGCATCCATGTGGTTCGGCACGGATTCATACAATTTATTGATGAAGTCATCAGGAATATCAAAAAAAGCAGTCTTGCATGCCTCCCAGAGTTCATCAACATTCTTGGGTTTCGTCTTCCATGCTTCCTCTTTCATCCTACCCCAGACATGCTCAATGATGTTCATGTCTGGTGACTGGGCTGGCCAGTCGTGGAGGATCTTGATCTTCTTTTCCTTGAGGAACTTTGAGGTAGAGATTAAAGTATGCGATGGAGCGCCATCCTGCTGCAGAATTTATCCCTTTTTATGGTTAGAAATGCAAGAGGCAGCTAAGATTTGTTGATATTCCAGACTATTTATGTTGCCTTCCACCTAACAGAGCAACTTTGACAACCCAAAGACAGGATACTCACCCTCTTCGGTATTCACCAGGCTACTGAGAAAAGGAGTAAAGTAGAAAAGTCGCAAAGGGAGGTTTTATGAAAGAGGAAAGGAGGCTAAGAGTCAGTAAAGTTCTGTTAAAGAGGAAGTGGGGAAGAATGCAGGAAGACAAAACTGAGTCTGATATGGAGCACAGGCGATGGGAAAGGACATCTAGACAAAGACCCTGAAGCAATTATATTGTCACAAGGAAAGGAGGAGCAGGGCGAAGAGGGAAGTGGAAAACCGAGGAACTTAAGTGACCGGTAAAATTTGAACAGGAAGGAAATATTAAGGAAATTTCTGTGGTAAGATCAGGAGAAACAAGAGAGGAACATGAACAAACTTTAGAGGAACGGAGAGAATCAAGGATGGAATTTGAATTGAAAGTGTGTCTGAGTGTGTGTTAGCAATGAGAGGTCAGTTTCTGTCTTCAACTGTCTTAAGCGTCAGCCTTATTACTGCTTCATTACATCATTTCACTTGATCCATTACACAGACATACACCCTCTCACCTTGAATATATTATACAGTTTCAACTCTTTCCACAAACACATACAGTACATGAGCAAACTTTAATGTGTAAAAACGGGCCCGTGTCCAGCATTTTCAGTTAGATCAAGTCTCAGAACGTCGTATCATGTTAATCACTTTAAATGTGTGTATTTATGTTCGGTACTTGTGTATGTGCTTCACAGCTGTTCAATGCATTACGCACACACACAGACACTGCTAATCTAATTTAGTCAACAGGCCCCAAAAAGCAGCCCGTAAGCTTAACTAGCGCCCCCTATGCCCTCGTCACCGGAATGTAGCCTGTCAAAAGTCACTCGTCAAGCTCGGACTGGAGCATATTAGCTATATTTGGATGAGCGTGTAGCCAGGTGGCTCACGTTTCAAACCAAACACCTCGTCTAATGCCGTGCTTGGTCAACGGAAGAGTGGCATCATTTAGTTTCGCAGCCGCCCCAGTCAAATGTCTCTACTTGTCCTGTGGAAATGGGCTGCGCCATGCTAAATGAGCCATGTCCATACAGGATTTATGGGTCACAAAAGAAAGCCATTTTTCTAAGACAAATAACACAGATGTAACACAACTACTAATTTACCCAAGACATTGGATGCCTGTTTGGCAATCAACAAAAAATAAAAAGTTTGCTTTTTGGTTCGTTGTAAATAGTTTTCGGAAAAGTATTGAAATTGACATATAGACAACAATAACATATCTATTCTGTTTTTACAGCATTGAGGACTTATTGATGAATAAAAAAAAAGTACAAAAAAGGTTATTAAGCTACAAGTTGTCAGGAATAGTAAACCATCATTCAAGGTCCCACTAGAGCAGTACTTCTCAAATAGTGGGGCAGAGCGATGCCAGGGGTGGCGCGTGTGACCTTTTTTTTTTTTTTTTTTTTTGGCCGTACTAGAATAAAGTTTACTTGCACATCCACTCAGTGGGTGGCAGTGGCGCTCTCATTTTCAAAGTGCGCGCAGTATTTTTGAAGTAACCAAGAGCACACAGAATTTGAAGAGACTCATGAAGAGCTGGAGAGCTGTGCGCCGTTTTCGAAAGCCGTTTTCCGGCCGGACTCACGCAGCGACCCACTGTCTTCTCCGGTTCTCGCGTGTCCGCCCGAGAGGTGCCATTTTCGGCTTGGGATTGTCACGACGACCGCCCTCACCCATGGTTCTCCCTCGGCCGCCGAGAATGCGCTTTTTTCGGGCCGTTTGCCTTTTGGCTTTGACATTTAATACATTGGTAGACGAGGAAAGACCACTGTTTACTCTGTCTAAAAATGATTATAGTGGACAGCCAGAAGCCAAATCAATTAAGACACCACTTAAAGACATTAGACCCTAATCTCATTGATAAGCCGCTTGGTTGTTTTTCAGCGAAAACGTGCCGAATATTGCCAACAATCGTCCCGCTTTGTCAGTGTTATATCAGTAAACCAGTGAGCACTGTTAGCATGCTCAGTGCAAAATAACCCCACATCATTGCAAAGTGGAGGTGATACTGGGAGCAGCGTGCAGCGAAAATAAAACTGTCCTTTTGTCCAAAGACACTTTTTTTTTTCTTCTCTTCAGTTTTGTTTTTTCGATCAAATTTTTTGGCATATTGTCCTCATGAGCTAATGTTTCTAATCAATTTGAATTTGTTATTATTTACTGATTTTATTTTTCAGTATCAAATGGTCAAAAATGTACCTTGAGTGTATTTTTACAGTTTGGATGTGACTTTTTTTTTTTTTTTTTAAATTCAGGCAAATTGATGCGCGTTAAGTCTTTTCTGTTACAAACAAAACAATGTTAATAAACTTATACTTTATAAGTTGATCTCTCTTACTTTCTCTAGTAGAAAAAAGGATACAATGTGAGGCAGAGGCATACTTTTAAGAGTTTAGGGGGGCGCGAAACATTTACGTCTTCCTTGGGGGGGGCGTAACAGAAAATAATTGAGAAGCACTGCACTAGAGCAACAAAGGCTTAAGACTTTACCGTTTATTGAAGATTCAGGGAGGTTGCAGTCTCCTAAATTTGATGAGCCATTGAAGTGATGATAGAGTGAGGTTATTGGCTGATTTCAGATTCAATACCAGATGTTTTTTCTTGAGGTTGAAAGATACGAAGTAAATGTCCCAAAAGTTACAAAAATAACAGTGACGTGCAAATCAGTGGATTGAAATAAAATTACCGTAATTTTCGGACTATAAAATGCACCTGACTACAAGCGGCGACAGACCAAATTTGACACGAAAACGGCATTTGGTCAGAGATAAGCATCACTGGACTGTAAGCCGCAGCTGTCCTCACTGTAATATGGGATATTTACACCAAAAGATTTGACAGCGGCATCATAAGACTATCATAAGATCAAATGAACCACCATGAAGCTTTGAACCAATTGGCTGCAAATCTTCATTGCTTCAAGAAGCTTCATTTGGCCATCGCTGCTCCCTTGGGGGATACAGTCAGCCTCTGCTGCCAACTGCTGTCAACACTGTTGTCGTCCAACATGCCTCCTAACATGCATTGCAGCACTACAGATGTAAATAACAATCAAACTCCTCTTCTGTGCTAATTATTTCTTCAATTACTGTTCCAGTTGTTTCATTAATTGCTAGTTATAGTATTTGGTAACACTTTATTTGACAGTGGTGTCATAAGACTGCCATAAGACCATCATAATTATGACATGACGCTGTCATAAGCATTAATGAATGCTTATGACAGATGTCCTTATGTGTCATCTGCCAAATTATCTGTTTTGAATGGATGTAAAGATCTGAGCGGGACATAAATGGTTGCCCATGATAGTGTCATGTCCCATTTATGATGGTCTTATGGCAGTCATATGACCCCGCTGTCAAAAAAGTGTTACCTATTAGCCCAAATTAGTCAATAAATAAGCCGCACTGGACTATAAGCTACAGGATTCAAAATTTGGGAAAAAAGTAGCGGCTGATAGCCCGAAAATTACAGTAATTGATTAAATTTTAGGAGTGAGTCCAAAGGGTACATTATGATTATCTTTACATTTACATCCCGTTAAATTGTCTTGCCGTGTGTCGTGCTTCAAGTTGGCATTTTTAAAAAAAATATTAAACATAACAGGAATTGTTGAATGTAAACTGTGTGTGTTGTCTGGCTGGTGCCCAGGAAACTGTTTGCCTTCATGGCCCATCTTTCCAACCTGCTGCTCAGAGGAATGCAACACATATGCTAACACACCCCGACACGCAAACACATGCACACACACACCATTTTTACTCACTGTATCACCAACTGCATTATGCTAAAATTTGGTGCAAACATGCAAAAAGCCTCAACAACCAATTGTTGCGTACATGTACCGTAGTGCAGCTAATGCATAAGCTTTGCAAGTTCACCCCTGAACTAGTTTTTTGTGGTATTTTAGTCTCTTGCTCTTTGTCTCCCTTCCATAATCTAAACATACTGATATTTTTTTTGACACAGCCCAATAAACACAAATTGTTCTCAGGCGCTGGCCTATGCCAGTAAGCGCCGCCTTCAAGTGCCAGGGCTGCGGTGTGGGCCTACAGACAGATGGTGCGGGACAGCTGGTCCGGGGTGACAAGTGTGTGCGACCCGAGCCTCTGCAGTGCTGAAAGAAAGAAAGACAACATTGACGGAAAGAAACTATTTGAAGAGGAATATTTTAGCTAGTCTGTGATTGCCAGGAGCTGGCAAACAGCGGCCAGGCAGTGTGTTGGGGGTTTGTGGAAACATCTTGAATAGATCCGGAGCTAGAGAAAGACAAAGAGGTGATGCATTGATGAAAGGCTGCACAAACTCGATGCTTTCTGACAGTTGGTTTCTTCAATTCCTTTCCAATGGCCACAAATGTTTCATGTTTTTATCCTACTCTTTGGCCGCGCCTCATTCTCATTTGGTCCAAAGGCCTCACACAGGTGTCGATCCAATGCTGTAAACTCTCATAGGCTAATCACCCTTAAATAGCCAAGCGGCTGAGTGATGAGACGCTCATTTTGCTAAACACTCGACTGGACGATTGACACGTGGCTCATTCTCACACTTAGGAGGACAGCAGGAAAGTGCACAAGACACCCCAACTTGACCTTCTTCTGCCCCTGCGCTGAAACCTCATTGACCACTTCTCATTATGTCTTTAAATGACTCTCCACCCAGCACATTTTTTTACACGCGCTGGACATTTGCATGCAGAGATAAGTCTTCAAACTGGACAGGACACCTAAAGCGTGGAGGATAAAAGGTTTTGTGCTCATTAGCTCTAGTTGTTCAATCAGACTGACACGTTTCAAATAAAACAGGCCGAAAACTAATTCCTCAATTAAATTCCTGCAAATGCAGTAGACTCCAAGAGCAGTGGTGCCTAAAAGAATGTTGTA
This sequence comes from Corythoichthys intestinalis, assembly GCF_030265065.1. Classification (NCBI taxonomy): domain Eukaryota; kingdom Metazoa; phylum Chordata; class Actinopteri; order Syngnathiformes; family Syngnathidae; genus Corythoichthys; species Corythoichthys intestinalis. Next base: position 24,264,063 of record NC_080402.1, read on the forward strand.
TGCAGTGTTATATACTGTAAACTCGTTCATTACAAAAACATGGCATGTTTGTCGGGCCATTGACATTACAAGTCAAAGAGCACAAGCCTTTTCAGCTCTTTAGATCAGGGGTGTCCAAACTTTTTGCAAAGGCGGTAAAAATGTGGGGGGCCGACCTTTGCTGACGTCCTTTACGTAGAACAATATATTCAAGCAAATTTTAGCAAGCCATTCTGTGTGTCACATTTGCTTTATTATTTTTTTTAATTAATAATTTCAACATTCTTGCAACTAGCCCAGGGGTCAGCAACCTTTTTGGTGTGGAGTGCCACTTTCAAATTTTCTTGTCAATCAGTGTGCCACACCGATGATACACGATTAATGATGCACATCCATTTTTTTTATATCCAACAGAGCTGTAATTTTACCCAAAAGAAAACAACATGAACATATATTGAAATCGTATAACTACCATTCTTTTTCAATTAACTAAAAAATAAATGCATATTGTAGAAAATGTCAAAACTTGAAAATAAGTGCAACAGTTCACTAGCTAGTTGTTCACTATCAACTTAAAGAGTAAATTATATGCAGCATTTTAGACATTCTTTTATATTACAAAGATAAAAGATGCCTACCTTAATGTGATCCCTGGCCCTGTTCTTCTTGGCTCAGCTCTGATTTCGGGGTTGTACTTTGTGAATTTTAGCTGCCTATCCTTTTTTTTTTTGAGTGTCTCGTTGTTAGTCAAGCCATCAACCAAAACCTCTGAGCTTGACAAGATCGCCTCTTTGATATATTCGCCATCAGTAAATGGTTTTCCTTGCTTTGTAATGCAGTGAGCAAAGTGATAGCTTGCTTCGGTGGCGGTGTTTTTAGCAGTGACAAAGGTTTTCAGGGTGTGTTTGTTTACTGTACCTGGGCACAGCCCGTTTTAATGTCTCTGCCTTGTCAGACTCATCCTTGAATGAATTTTCATGTTTTGTCTCGTAATGGCGTTTGACACTTGTTCTCCCGGGGAGAGGCATGGGCCCGGGTGGAGCCGCCGTGGCCCCCGGGAGGCTGGCTCTTGCGGTGCACACAGAAGGCGCGGGCCCGGGTGGAGCCGCGAGGAGCGAGCCTTACCCCGGGGAGAGAAAGCCTCCCTATCGCGGTGCGCACGGAAGCCTCGGGCGAGAACCCGAGTGGAGCCGCCTCTCCCCGAGGAGGGTGGCTCTCGTGGTGCGCATGGAAGCCTCGGGCGCGGGCCCGGGTGGAGCCGCTAGGAGCGAGCCTTTCCCCGGGGAGAGAGAGGCTCGCTCTCGTGGTGCCCACGGAAGGTGCGGACGTGTGGGGCTAGAAGACTGATCTAGCCCCATACCAGCCCGGGTGGAGCTGCGGGTGCAGATCTTGGTGGGGGAATAACACTCTTAAATACAGTCTTGATGAGATTGAATTGGCTGCAGTTACGACATTGGGAACGCTGACTCTGGAATAAAACACGATTTGACCAACACTGTGACAGCCGATGCCTACCAAAAATGACGTAATGTCAGAGGTTATAAAATCGCGCCAGCGGCCCTTCCCGCACAGAGAGCGCCAGTGGGCAATACGGGACAAGTCTGTGAAAGCGTCCAACCCGCTCCATTCTCGGGACATCTTTTTATACGTGAAAGCAATGACGCGAGTAAATCCCATGTCTCTTTACACAGTAATTCCCTTGGATGTGTGTGTGGCTTAAATAACAGGGCGCGCAACCGAAAATGTCTGAATTTCAGGTAAAAAGGTGCTTTTTTTCTTGTTTTTTTTTTTGCCATGCGCTCGCGTGTCACTGGTTAACCCTTCGCGTGCCAGTGCTGACACGCGTGTCATAGGTTGCCGACCCCTGAACTAGCCTTTGTGGCGTTCTCTTTCGACATGTCAGCTTGTCTTGTTTAGTAATATTGCCTCACATTGAACTTTTGAAAAACAGCAACTCTCTTTGCAAATGAGGCAGACACAGTTGTTGTGTATTTTGGTGAAGAAATTTCCACCTATGCTTGATGCGTCAGCAGTTGCAGTTAACTTTCTTTTTTTTTGTTGATTGTCGCCATTTTAGAAAATTGGGAGTAAAGGGTCACACAGGGTAATGCTAGAGTGCTGCTGCCTTTTACTGGGTAAATGAGGAGCAGCATTTAGTGTGTAGGTTACTTCATAGGCTGGTAGCAGTACTGCTGACCAATTTATTAAGTCTGTGTGCGGGCCAGACGTTATTGATTTTATGACAGAGGCTGGGGGCCGGATGAAATTTGTCCACGGGCCGCATTTGGCCCCCGGGCCGGAATTTGGACATGTCTGCTTTAGATTGTTCAGAAATTTTCTAAACATTAACAATAATAATAACACCCACACATCATAACTGACTAATCATCAATCTGTCCTATTCCTTCATTTTGGTCTTTTAAGACCAGTAAATAAAAACAAAATAATGGTTAGAGGGTGTACTGAATAACTCGTCTGTTTACCCATCAATCCTTGTTTCTCTGGCACCATAATCTATATTCCAAACCAATGTGCCTACCAGTGTTGTCACAGATAACTTGAAAACGTAATTTAATAGTTTATTACTGATTACTCCTCAAAAAAGTAATCTAGTTACTTTACTGATTACTCTATTATCAAATAAACTAAGTTACCATATTGGCCCGAATATAAGACGGTGTTTTTTGCATTGAAATAAGAGTGAAAAATAGGGGGTCATTTTATATTCGCGGTCTAGACATTATACCCATTCACGACGCTAGATGACGCCAGATATCATTGAAGCGATGTTCTGTTATGACCGATCTCAGCTACTCTCCCCATTCACGACGCTAGATGGCGCCAAATATCATTGAAGCGATGTTCTGTCATGACAGATCTCAGCTACTAGTTTAAGCATTTTTTTTTTTAACCAGCATTATTTTATTGCATTGCTTTTCCTTATTCAGATTTGTTTAAAGACTACAGTTACAGTTAGACTTCACTTTGATGGTTAATGCAGTTATTGCAATTTTGTTGTTTTATCATAATAGATTGGTTTATTTACATTTCAAAAACCAGAAGCCATTCATTTATGAATGTGATTGCATTTTAGTTTACATATTTAAATGTTCAGATATTAAGATTTGAATGAGGCAAAATAACATGCTTTTTCTCTCAAATATATTGGTATAATCATTTGTTTCAGATGTACTGTAATTATTTTCTGTATAAAAATTAATTTGGTGTTCAAAAAGTGTTTTTTTTTTTTTTTCAAACTTGAGTCTTGAAAAAGAGGGGGTCATATTATAATCAGGTCCGTCATATATTCAGGCCAATACGGTACTTTAAAAGTCATTTTATCAGTCACACTTTACCGATTTTTCTCCCTTTGCCGCCTCAACATAAGAATGACAACAGAAAAATGTCATCGCATGTAACTGACTTTCCGATACTTGAATTTAAAGGGGGAGATCCGAATTTTTCACATAAGGCTTAATCCTCGAGTTAGTGGATGTTTAATTAGTCGATGGAGTTGATTTCAACTACTATTGACCCGCGCTAGCTTAGCCACTCCAGAGCCCTGAAACTTACAAATAACTGACAAACTGCATGGAAATTGTTGAAATCAACTCTACTGACTAATTAAACACCCCTAACTCGAAGATTAAGCCTTGTGTCAAAAACTCTGAATTTCGGGTTAGGGTTACCAGCATATCAGTGGCAATGTCAAACAATGCTTATTGACTGCACAACAGCCAACAACACACAAATAAATTGCACAGTGCAATAAACACAGCCTATCGCTGGAACCCTCCAAAATGAAGGAAAAATACTCGCGTTCATTCATGGATGTACACAGATCAACATTCCCTCTGTTACGGTTCGTGAATGTGGAGAACAAAATAGGAGCCAAGATCAGACAACAGAGGGGAAGCGTTCAGGGATTTATTAAGCACAAACTAAACAAAACACCCGATCACAGAAAAGAGGGATTAACAAAAGGGGTCTGTGACAAATAGGTTGACGGGGATCAATAACACGATAGTCAATGGTGGGCAGAAAGCCAAAAAGACAAACAAAAATACACTCGATATCAGCACAAGGTAGAGAATCACAAAACCAAGTCAGCTGACGAAAAAGATGGCAAATACAAAGCAACGCAAAGTGTCGAATGGCGTCCAGCAAGCTAATATCTCTGCACCGTTGTCTTGGTTCACTGGCATTTATATACTAATGTTGATTAGTTGGAACTCGCTGCTGGTGCAATGTTGGGAACGCTCCCACAGCCTGCTCTGAAACAAACAAAATCCAACCAGCAGCAGAACGTGACACCCTCGCATATCTAATTGGATGGCTGCACTCAGTTGCACCCGCGCTGGCAGCCTGGCACATGCCTCTCTCAGTCCCGAAACACTTACACGTGTGTGACTCGAGAACAAAACTGGAAGTAACTGTGAGCGGTTACCATGGAAACAAACCCGTAGCAGGAAGATTTCTTGCATTTTCTATTCAAAATGCTTTTCGTACATGACTACAATATTCTTCATTCTACATACAAAGTACATTATGAGGCAATAACAAAATGGTAACGCACAGACACTAAGGAAAACTAACTTTGATCAGATCACTGGTTTGGAAAAAGGAACACTTTAGATTACTCGTTACTGAAAGAAAGTAATCAGTAACGCGTTAGTGCCAACACTGGTCCCTACACAAATATTCTAGTCAAAGTCAAGTGTGTTAGTTCTATTAAAAATAAATCAAATAAACTTGAAGGTAATTCACAGGATTTTTGTGTAGGTAAATTCAATGCATTTTTCAGGGTGTGTTATAAAAGGACTTGGAATTACTTGTTTTTAATAAATGCCCACTTAAAAGCTTAGGTTCTATAGCCTTCCATTTTCAATAACGCTTGTCAGGTGTGCTGGAGCCGACTTTGAATAAGAGACAGGGTATAACTGAGAGATACATTTTGAAAACAAATAATATCAAACACCAGTATTTGATATTTAATTGAAAAATCCTCTTCAGTCAACAAAAAATGTTGTACGTGCTTATCTCACAACTTCAAAAAGTATTAGTAAAAACTGCTATGTTACAGTGCTACATTCATACCTTCTTTTGTCACCTTTTTGTGAATACGGTACACTACACATGTACTTTTAGGGCCTGAAAAGATGTGAGAAAAGCCATTATTAAATCTAAAAACGTCCCTTTTGGCAATCCATTATTACTGCAGAGTGTACATTTCGGGACCGTTTTAAACCACTTCCTATGCTTTTTTTGGTCAATTTGCTACATGTTTGAAAATAAATTAACATTTTACTCAGGCCAAATGTAACTAACAACCAAGCAAGAGCTTCTCTGGTTGGAAAATTTGAAGTCAAAGTTCTGCAAATAGACAGTTTGCATCATGAGGGCTTATGACGTACTTGTGTGTGCGCGTTTACTTCTCTGTGATTATTCCCAGTTTGTAGTTTTTGTTCAAAGCAAGACGGGCCTGACACACGCGCACAACCCTACAGGCACACATTATACACACTGTGGTTATGCCACTAATATGCTACTTTGCCCTTCATTCCTGACAAATTCTCTTAAACCACAAAGGCTCTCTTCCAGAGCTCTGCTGTCAGTCAACAGAGAGAGCTCTCAAGGGAAATGAATTTGACGTCTATCACCGTCAATGGCAGTGAATGTCTGGGATTCCACATGAAAATATAAATGTGACGAACTGGAACATTGCCAAGTATTCACTCCTGCCGTGTTTAAACTTCTGCTGTTTCAAATTTTAACTCCCATCTTTTGGCCTTTCGTCTAAGCTGGAAACTGACATTTGAAGGGAATGAGGCAATGACTGATGGATGACAAGAGTGAGCGCGCCGTGAGTGAGTGATGGGCTGGAGAGAGCATTTTTGATTGATAGATGAAACTGATCGCACAGGAGGGGAAAATAGAGAGAAAAGCTAAATATTTTTAGCTACCACCACAATACGCCAACTGGATGCTGGCATTTTCTGGGAATGATGCAGACGAGTGGGAGGACCAGTTTATTGGGTCATGGAGTTTGTGACAGATCAGGTCAAAGATGCGGGTGAAACACACACGTACGCACTTATACTAACACGCAAATGGATGGCCATGTGTCTGTGTGCTGTCACAAACTATTTATCTATTCCATTTAGTATAGACCATGTAAAAGGCAAACAGGAAAAGGATATGATGTCATGTGGCCACCAAGTGGTCTGGCAGGATGTCCAGCCGTGGCTCTTTTAGCTGTGGTGCATCGCTCTGTGTCTACATCGTGTGTGTTTTGGACACTCGACCAGGCGGAGGCCGCAAGTACATTTGCTTTTACTGCTGAGCTGGTTCTTTAAAAAAAAATCACACATGCAAACACACACCAGTATGCTGACATAGTCAACGTGTAGGTGTTAGATTGAGCGCTATTGACTCGCGGAAAGAGACGCTGGCAAGCAATGAGTGAACGCTGTTATCGGAATACAATTAATACTGTCTCGCTGATGGATTAAACTCATTACACAGGGAATAGGGTATGGAAGGCTGGCTCGGGGTGGGGAGATTTGAGGATAAGACAAAGTGGTGGCAGAAGGGAAAGATGGGTTAAAGGACAGTGAGGGACTGAAAAATGATGACCTGTCAACCTACTGAACTTTTTATTAGTTACACCTGCACTATCTAGTAGAGTTGGGAATCTTTGAGCACCTAACGATTCGATTACGATGACGATTCAAAGGCTATGATTAGATTATAAATCGATTATTGATGACACCCCCCCAAGCTATCAGCTGCTTTTAATATTTCACACAGTAGTTACAAAAATTGTACAAAAAGCCTCTCAGGCTTAAATAAACGACTATTTCAGTATCAAGTTAACAGTTCAAAACAGTAAATAAAATACTCAAGTCCCCATTCTGTATCAGCAGATTTAAACTACATTCAATTAATTTAATGTTGTGAATCAACTGTCAAAGTTGTCAAAATTGCTCCCGTTATTTCAAAATTTGCCTCTGTCTACTTTCGACATGTGAGTTTTAAAACTGTTTCATCATTTAAAGATAGATTTAAGTCAACATTTTGCGGATTTAGCAGTATTTTAGATAAAAAGTTAATTCGCTTGGAAGGTTCGCTACAACAGCCTTCCAGGCAGGGGTGAAAGTGGGCCAGAACGGTCAGGAACACAGTTCCGGTATAAGATTCAGGGCCAGAACGCAGTTCCGGTATAAGATTCAGGGCTGGAATGCTGTTCCGGTACACGGTGCTTTGATTCCGAAAATATGACGGCAACTGTCAAAACGCTATGTAAAAAAAAAAAAAAGGCTAAGCTGCCACACATGCATTTCATCTCCAAGAAGAAAACAATCTACCAACATCAGATTTACATACACACGTATTAACAACAAACATAACAAAGTGCTTGGTTGGTCTGATTGGTTCAAATGGGCATGTTTTCTAAAACAGCAACAACAACAAAAAAAAGGGGGGGGGGGGGAAGGTTAAATTGATGCGACAAAAAAGGGCAATACAACATAAAATGGATCAAATCTTTAAGAGCAATGAAAGAGTTGAGGAGGCTTATTTATCATGTTTAGTTTTATTTGCTCTGATGGGGAGGTTCAGAACATCTTAGCTGTCAATGTGCACTTTGGATTTATATTTGTTCATTTCTGTTAGACTACTTATTAATTTCCTTATGATTTAAAAAAGTCAATGTTTGCGCTATTTTCAAAATAGATTCCATTTCACTCTGCATAATATAAGTCATTTGTACCTTTTTTTCTGAATGTATGTCACTTATATCTTTATTATTATTTAAAAAAAAAAAAAAAAAAACAGTAAATGTTTACATTAACTTCAATTTTAATATACATCCTATGTTCTTAAGTAGTAGGGTTGTTAAGTAGTTAAAAATGAGATTTGGCCATTAGTATGTGAGGAAATGAGGGAAAATAAAAATTAGGAGATGGAGGTTGGAGTTATTGCTGTCTTTTACCCCTTTCCCACTGGCCAAAAAACCCATGTCAACCCATTAACAATCGGCTTTTGGTGGCAGTGGGAAAGGTGCAGCGACCCGCCTCGACCCGTGTCAATCATCCCGCCAAGCGACCCGCGTTAAAATCACCTCGGCTCTGATCGTCATGCAGTGTGAAAGCAAAACCCCGGGTCACCAGTCAACACCCTAATCTACGTGGTGACGTAGGCTCTTACGTGATGCGTCATAACAATTTCGACCATTTTGAGGGCAGTAAAAAGCATGAAAACAGAGAACACAAACGGAAAGGAGGCTTCCATGTTGCTCTGCATTGTTTACTTCCTTGAACTGAATGAATTCGGTCGCACTTGTGTCGACGCGCATCGTAGCGTGGTGACGTCACGTAAACTTACGCACAGCTGAGGAGGGGTGGGGGGGGTTAGACGGGTGAAAAAAAAAAAAAAAGACATGGCTTTTTTTTTTGTCAATGGGAAAGGTGCCAAATGCCAATTGCTAGTGGGTTGCATCGGCTTGGAAAAAACGCACATTGACCCACTAGTTTCAGTGGGAAAGGGGCATTTGTTAACTTTTATTTTGCAAATCATTGAAAAAATACAATTATGAATGAAAATCAGTTTTTGTATGTGTTATAGAAATAACTGTGCTAAAACAGTTTTCTTTGCATTTCAATAGTTTAAGAGGTTTGACCCCCGGCCCACCAAAAATAAATAAATAAAAGAAAATAAATAAATAAATAAAATTTCCTTCACGGCTGGGAGTTCCGGCAAGAAGTTCTAGCCACTTTCACCCCTGCTTCCAGGGAAGCCTGCTGCTTTAAAATGTCGGCTGTTTACTAACACCGGCAAGTCTGTCTTTTCGCATCTAGTTTTCCAAACATGTGCTGCTTACGCCACCAAATTTGTCATTTCTCATCTAGTTCTTTAAACATGTGATATCTACCGTAGCATTATGTGGGCGTAGTTTGTAGTGGCTGTCAGCAGGCAGTTATTATTATTTTTTTTTAATCTAGCGGCATGAGTTGAGCCAGAGCCGTGAGTTGAGCATTGTCATTACCCAGGTAATGACAAGCATGATGTTTACTCTCGGTCCATTCCTCATTGCGTCCCGAAGACCGCGCTGATTATGTTTTAGTTCCTCTTTACTTGACATATTTCAGTAATCGGAATTTGGATGTTTGTGAATCGTTTGCACACCTCTACTATCCAGTAGGATCCAAAATGATAGCTTTGTCATTAATTTGTCCAATGACTTCGCAAACAGGAATATGTTAACTTTACAAAAGAAAACAGTCATGTAAGGCAGTGCCATCTATTTTGCCTAAATTTATTCAATTTTACACGAACAGAAGTATTTTTGATGAGCACTCAAAAAGTCTCTTGCTTTGTCTTTGTTTTTGTTCTTTCTTTTTCTAAGGACACTAAAGTTGCTCATCTTCTGTCATTCAAGGACAGATCTGAATTAAATTTGTAAGGCAAATTCTAGGGATGTCTACGCATCGATCCTCAGAGCCCGAGGTGTTATTTTTTAAGTCTCAGGGTCAGAGCTGATTAATTAGATAAATTAATAGCGTATTGCAAACTGGACAGGACACAGGATCGCAATGAAATTTGGTAGACATATTCTAGGGATACTATAAGCATCAGTCCTTGAAGCCAAATGTTTTTGTTTGTTTCTTTGTTTGTTTTTTGTCTCGGTGTTGACGAATTAGATTAATTAATTGTGGACTTATTGTTGCCTGCAGGTTCCGAGTTGGCCTGTTGAGGGGAATGCGAGCTCTTCAGTTGTGCTTATCATGTCTCTAGACTGATGAGATATTTAGGTCGGCGGCCAGGTCTTCCGAGTTGATTAAATCTTTGAAGACTGTGCAAGCAATATGTGTTTTAAAAACTGTGTTTAGTCACTCTCTTGTGTCTATTCTGGGAGCCAAAAATGCCAACTGATCCACTGTGCAAGTGTGGTTCTTTCATTTTTATGACACATTCCACACAAACAAAAAACAGTCATTCCTAAACTTTTTGCACAAGGCATAATTCCAAAGGTTACCACTCAATAAAAATGTCATAGAAATCTTTATAGTCTTTAGAATCTGTACTTATATATGATAGTGAGCCCGACCACTACCAGTTACTTTTTTAGAGGTGACACTTCTTTGAGTATGCAGTGTATCCGTCCATCCATTCACTGTTACACTGATCCTTTTCAGGGTGACAAGTGCGACCGAAATACGTGCGCCACCGTGGAGCAGTTGTAATCTTTAAAACTGATGGACACCTGCAACAGTTAAATCAAGCAACTCTTCTTGTTGTTGAAGATGTTTCACTTTTACTTCAAAAGTCAGCTTCTGTTGTCATTTTTATGTGTGGAGTCCTCTATTTATGTCTCTGCAGCCGTGTTCTCTCTAGGGGAGTCCAGATTAGCGTGTTGTCGTTGTTGTTATTGTCTGGTGTTGGTAGTGAAATGACAGGCTTACATACCAGATGCAAATAAGCTGCTGATTGTCTCTACAATGAAGAGGTTATTGCAATCCTCACTGCACTGCATGATTATTTTTGGTGTCCTTGGGGTGAACCAACTTTTATCTGGGAGTGTTAGTGAGGTTGAAATGCATTGGAATGTTATGTTTGGAGAAAACCCTTCCTGGTTTCTCCGATGTCCAACCACGAAGTGGACCAGCGCATTCCATCTCCTTTGTCCTTCTACAAGCTAGGCTGTAATGGCACTTCTAGTCTACACGGATATGATGACAAAGGCCTAGTTTGGTTACCCACAGTTAGTAAGAGCCTAAGATGGAATTTTCTTTTGGTCTGTCTTCAATGCTTCAGGTTTCTTTTGGTCTATCTTCAAGGATTCCGATAACATGCAGTTTATGTTCTTTTTTTTAACCTGTCCTGTTCAGCTGCTTGACACGGAGAATGGAGATCTGAGTGTCCGATTGTTCTGAACAGTTATAATTTATCACATGTAATCATTCAACGTACCTCGTTTATTAGGAAAAAGCAGCAAACAGGAAGGGGTTATGGGGGAACAGAGGAAAAGAGGGAGAGAGAGACAGAAAAAGCACAAACAACAATAAAAAAAAAAAATACATTAAACGCCTACTCTTACTATGAATATGTTGGTGCTATCGTTAGCTAGATATATTTCCAGTTGACACCATGTGTGTGTGGGGGGGGGGGGGGGCTGATAACCATGGAAAGATAAGTGAGATAAGTGATTGGGAGGGGTGAAGTGTACATAAATCAGCCATGTGGTCTAGAACCCAGTATTTGTGTGAATCCCTTGTGAGTGTGAGTATGTTGGTGTTCTATTCTATGCTGTCTCATCGCTAATCCTGACACCAAGGTTTTCTACTTGGTCGTGTCTAATTTCACCCAGTCATGCGTGAGTTTTGCAGTTTATGTTCTAATGGCTGTGGTAGTCGGATAGAATGTAGTGGTCTGTTTGGACAGGTTTTCTGTAGTGGTTAAGGTTGTTAAGGTTTCCATCTTTTGCTGCCCACACTTCACAGTCTAAAAACATGCCCGCTTTGATGTCTGAAATTAACTCATTGGCCAATTATTGATGGCGATAGACGTCCAACGAATTTTGACTGCATCAACAGAACGATCGCTGCGACCCCTCAATCAAATTGGATTAAACGTCTATCGCCCTCAGTGGCAATGAAACATGTTCCCATTGAAATTAATTTGATGCCTTTGACTGTTAATGTTAACGACTGTTAACTAGAAATTCCTTTGAAGGAACGCAGTGTGCACCCCCCCCCCCCCCCCCCCAACTTCTTTCATCTTTGTGTATATTGGTCACATTTGGGGAGATTGGTGAGTCCACAGCGTAAATTGGTTTTTGGTTGTAGAAACATAAGTTGTATTTTAAGTACATGAGACAAAGGTTTTGTCTTCCTAAAACAATATCCTAAAATCTCACCCCTAAGAGATTGCCTCATTCAAGACAAGTGAACAACTGATTGGTATGCAGGTTGGTCATCTCACCAGCCGCACTGGAAAAAAATAACACCCTATTCTTGAACCCCCTCAAGGGGACACACCCACCGAAATGAAAATATATGGAATCTCCAATTCAAATTTGAATTTAAGAAACCATATGAATTAAGAGTTAGGCGTTGTCAGAATAGTAACAGGGAATTTGACTAGGTTTAACCTTTGCAGATGAATATGACCGAGAATAAACATAGACATAACGACAAGACAAGTTTCAGGGTGGTGCTGCTGATTCTGCATGGTCCTACAAAGTGACAAGCTAGCAGTGAAATACAGTGTATCACAAAAGTGAGTACACCCCTCTCATTTCTGAAGATATTTAAGTATACCTTTTTCATGGGACAACACTGACAAAATGACACTTTACACAATGAAAAGTAGTCTGTGTGCAGCTTATATAATAGAGTTAATTTATTTTCCCCTCAAAATAACTCAAAATATAGCCATTAATATCTAAACCCCTGGCAACAAAAGTGAGTAGACGAAAGCCCGCCTGTCTCATCGGACCATAGGACATGCTTCCAGTAATCCATGTGCTTTGTTGACATGTCTTCAGCAACTGTTTGCGAGCTTTCTTGTTTATCTTCTTCCGAAGAGGCTTCCTCCTGGGGTGACAGCTATGCACACCAATTTGATGTAAAGTACGGCGTATGGTCTGAGCACTAACAGGCTGACCCCCCACCTCTTCAATCTCTGCAGCAATGCTAACAGCACTCCTGTAACGAGTCACATAACATTTTGGAGGGAAAATGACAAGCAGTACTCATTTTCGACATTTAGGGATGTACATAGTTCCCATGTGGTGTACTCACTTTTGCTGACAGGGGTTTACAGGGTGACCCAAAAAAAAGTTTAAACTCAGTTGACTGCTTGTTTAAAAGCCATTGAAACATATCTAAATAGATTGTCATGCTTAAGTGATTCATTAAGGTCACTCAATGCAGCTGGTAATCTCTCGTCTCTACAATTCCTGTGCTTCTGCTGAAAATGAAAAAAACTTTAGCTGTACATGAATTGCTGCGTGCCGGTCTGACACCTACTGAGATTGCAGCAAATCTGAGAATATCCAGATGTGCAGTCTACAAAGTTAAAAAGAAGCTGAAAGATACTGGAACAGCCTCACGAAAACCTGGATCTGGAAGTGCCCGATCTGTGGGGACCAAAAAGTTGATTGACAAGGTGATATGTGGCCACCCAGAGTCCAGATCTCAATCCCCTGGATGATAGCATATGGGCAACTGTGGAGGACAGTCCCTGTAAGAAGCCACAAACTTCTGTGGCAGCCTTGGAGAGGTCCATTGTTAGATCTTGGGAAAAGATGACAGCATCCTACATAAAGAAGACCTGTCAAGCGTTCCGCAGGCGCCTGGAGGCTGTTGTGACACTTAAGGGAGGACACATTGAAAAATAGAGTGTACTGTACATGTTCTTTACAATAATGTATAATTTGTGATTCAATTCTAATTCTAAGCTGAATAAACATGGCATTTAAGTTGTATTATGGCAGTGTAAACTTTTTTTGGGTCACCCTGTAGATATTAATGGCTATATTTTGAATCATATTGAGGGGAAAATAGATTAACTCTATTATATAAGCTGCACACAGACTACTTTTCATTGTGTCAAAGTGTTATTTTGTCAATGTTGTCCCATGAAAAGATATACTTAAATATCTGCAGAAATGCGAGGGGTGTACTCACTTTTGTGATACACTGTATATGTGCATTTGTATGGACGGGATTGTGTCTTTGTGAGCCTCAAGTCTAATTATCTTCATTAGAAATTAGTAGGAAGACAGTGTCTTGTAGGATATATTGTACAATTGCTAGGGCACATCCCTCCCATTCTCATACGTGTGCGCACTTGAGTACTATATAAAAACGACAGATGTATTTTTCACTCATCTATAATTATATGTGTAAATATTTGGGATGATGTCATGCTCTCAGCCCACTGACTAATACGTCTCTCGGTTGAAAAGAAATGCAATGAACCTCTGACTACCCACATGCTGCAGCACATGCTATAAGAGAATACTTGGAAATTTGGGATTCCCACTTTTAACTATTGTATTAATTTATTCTATTGTGTTTAGGCTTTTCAATTTTTTGCATATAGTATTTTACCGAATTTTCATACAGTAGTAGGAGGCGAGGGGAAGATGAGCGAGAAGCAAAACTTCGCGGTCGAATGTGGCGGCAGTCCGCTAGTATTTTGTTTTCTTATTGTTGCCACAATAAAGTGGAGAAAGCCATCAACGACTCATCTCCTCCCCCCCCCCCCAACATTTTTATATTATTATTTTATATGCACGAGAGCTGCCGGATCTGCCAAAATGAACATGAAGTGTGATTATTATTTTTTTAAACAATGTCATCAGATAGACAAAAACATAAAATTATGTGCAAATGCCTGCATCTTCAAATCATGAAAATAATAACAGCGCTGTTCTCGGTGTCACGTATCACTTCCGGGTTCGTCCCCTTTCAGGCTCGAACTTCGGAAACGCGATTATTTTGTCAAATATACAACATATAAATTATTTTTTCATGCTTTATTCGTTGGATAATGTTTAATTACTTTAATTGTGACCCTATTTGGCATGTTATGAAATTACTTCACATTTCTGCTTTAAAACTGTTCAGACCATAAGGACACTCAGATTTCTATTCTCCATGTCTAAGCAGCTATCCAGGATGGTTATTTAAAAAAATAAAATAAAGAAAGAAACTGCGATTTGTCACAAGAATTTTATGCTATTAATCGCAATTTAAAGTATTATTATCCTTTATTCCTTTTATTTCTATTTGGATATGATCATCACCACACCCATTTGTGTGGATTGGCTTAAGTCGGCCATTCCAGGGTGTGCCCAGCCCTGAGTAAAAATCAGCTGGTCAAGCCTCCCTGTGACCCTGATAGGCAGTATGGGATGAATGGATGAACATAGTAGTACATAGTAGTGGATCCACTGCTTCATAGTGAGAGGCGCAGGTCTATTTGTCACATCTATGAAGTCACCACAAATTGTCTGTTGCCTGATAAAGGGGTTCAAGAGGTGCAAGTCCATGTCGCAATGCAGTAGCCACACACGCGCACACAGTCATTTTCTGAGGGAGGGTGTGTCACCAGCTTGGACACCAGACAGGAGACACCTAACAAGGTGTGGATCCACAGTGCAGAAACCATGGCAACTGTTGTAGCTGGCATTTAAAGTATTAATGTGATGCATGATGGCGAATGAGGCATGCAGACAGTCTATCATTCAAACAGACGAGTCAATATTAACTTAAACGTGTGCGTGGGATTACCTGCTTTCTGCTTGATAAGTGCTTAACCTCAGAAAGTGTTGGAACTAATTTTTCGTTTTTTCTGAACCCATATAATACATTTATATGTACACCCATACATAAAGTGGTATGAAAAGGTACCTGAACCTTTTGGAATTTCTCACATTTCTGCATAAAATCACCACTAAATGTGATCTGATCTTTGTCAAAATCACACAGATGTAAAAACAGTGTCTGCTTTAGCTAAAACCACCCAAAAATGTATGTTTTCGTATTTTAATGAGGATAGCATGCAAACAATGACAGAAGGGGGAAAATAAGTACGTGAACCCTCTGTCTAAGGAGACTTAAAGAGCAATTGAAACCAATTTTTACCAAACAATTTAAGTCAGGTGTGTACCCAATCACTGATGAGTGGTTTAAAGCTGCCGTGCTCACTATAAAACACACACCTGGTAAGAATTGTCTTGATGAGAAGCATTGTCTGATGTTTATCATGGCTCGGTCAAAAGCGCTGTCTAATGACCTGCAATCAAGGATTGTTGATTTGTATATAGTTGGGAAAGGATACAAAACCATCTCTCAAAGTCTGGATGTTCATCAATCGGCAGTCAAAGAAGTTGTCTACAGATGGAGAGAGTTTGGCACTGTTGCTTCTCTCCCAAGGAGTGGCTGTGCACCAATGATCAGGGCCGGCCCAGCCTATAGGCAGACTATGCAGCTGCTTAGGGCCCCTGACCACTAGGGGGCCCCCAATCTGGCAATTGCTTAATTTGTATTCTGTTTACTACAGTTTGCTTTATTTGACTTTTGTGAGTTTTGAGACTTGATTACAAGCTTACAAATAAAAGTTCTTCCTTAACTTCTTTCTTCCCTCTTTTAGAAAAAGGTTTGGCGCTATCTACTGTAAGTACTGACAATCATTTGGGGGGAGAAGTTTGAAGTATGCAGTGCAACAAAATCTGATTAATATACAAAATATGGACGTATGGGTTGGATTGCATGTATGGGTTTCACAGTACACTGTGACGAAATGGTGGGCCAAAAATATGGGCCCCTTTGCATTATCTTGCTTAGGGCCCCCAAATGATGATGCCAAGAGTTCAGCGCAGAATATTCAAAGAAGTAAAAAAGAACCTTACAGTGTCTGCTAAAGACTTACAGAAATCACTGGCACAGTCCAATATCTCTGTGCACACATCAACTATATGTAAAACTGTAGTCAAGAATGGTGTTCGTGGGAGGAGTCCATGGAGGAAGCCACTGCTGTCTAAAGAAAAGCATTGTTTCTCGATTAATGTTCTCTCGATTAATGTTCGCAAAAAGGTACTTGGAAACTCCACAGAAGTTTTGGCAAAATATTTTGCGGACTGATTAAACCAAACTTGAACTGTTTGGGAGTAACACACAACGTCATGTGTGGAGGAAAAATGGAACAGCTTACCAACATCAACACCTCATCCCCACCGTGAAGCGTGGTGGAGGGAGCATCATGATTTGGTGCTGTTTTGCTACCTCAGGGCCTGGACAACTTGCAATCATTAATGGGCGGCAATGGTGCAGTTGGTAGCTTGAGTTGTCCTGGGACCGAAGGGTCAGAGGTTCGATTCCTGGCTATGACTGCCCACTGTCAAAGTGCCCTTGGGAAAGGCACTGAACCCTAACTTGCCCCCATTGGGTGGCAGCGCCTTGCATGGCAGCAGCACCATTGGTGTATGAATGTGTGCTAATGTAAAGCGCTTTGGGCATTGTAACAATGCAGATAAAGCGCTATATAAGTATTCTCCAATTACCAATGGAAAAATGAATTCAAAAGTTTATCAGGATGTTTTGCAGGAAAACCTGTCTGTCAGACAGTTGAAGCTAAAAAAGAGGATGTATGCTGCAATAAGACAATGATCCAAAACACAGAAGTAAATCAACTTAAAAATGGTTTCAGAAGAACAAAACACACATTCTGGAGTGGCCAAGTCAAAGTCCAGACTTGAACCCCATTTATATGCCATGCCAGACATCCCAGGAATCTGACTGAACTGGAGTGGCGTGGCTCAGTGGTAGAGTAGTTGTCCCCCAAACCAAAGGTTGTGGGTTCGATTCTCTCTGCCCTGATGAACTCGTTCTTATCGTATCTTGCCCTTGAGCAAGACACTGAACACCACGTTGCTCATGGTGCTGCGTCACCAGTAGGTGGATGGTGAGATAGTGTAAAGGGCTTTGAGGGCCTTAAAAAGTGGAAAGGCGCTGTACAAGTATAACACCATTTACCATGAACTACAACAGTTATGTAGAGAAGAGTGGGCCAATATTAGTCCTGATCAATGTGCCAGACTGATCTGCAGCTACAGGAAGTGTCTGGTTGAGGTTATTGCTGCCAAAGGGGGGGCACAAAATATTAAATGTGATGGTTCACTTACATATCCCCCCACCCCTTCTGTCATTGTTTGCATTCTATCATCATTAAAATATGAAAACCTAGAATGTTTGGGTGGTTTAAGTTAAATCAGACACTGTTCTTACATCTGTGTGATTTTGACAAAGATCAGATCACATTTGATGGTGATTTTATGCAGAAATGTGAGAAATTCCAAAAGGCTCAGCTACTTTTTCATACCACTGTAACTTAATGTACCAAACACACTTGTTTTCACTTTGCCTCCTCCTATTGCTTTCTTCCCAGATCGCCACCCTTTTCTTTGGAGTCTATCTCCTCCTAATTGCTCACACTTGTGTGATCTTTGGGGGTCCACTTCATGGCATTTCTCCCTGAATGAACTGAAGAGCACACACACGCACCCCTACACACTCACTAAATTGCATGATAGATGATGGAAAACGCACCATCCCAACTTCAATGTACTTTCCCCCCATCATACTCATTTACTTTTTTTTTTCTTTTTACACGACACAACTTTGCTCTTTACACATTCACACATTCTTATACTTAATAGGATTAAGGTCTGGCAAAGGGATTTGAACAAAAATGATTAGTATAGTACCCTGCCAACTTTGACATGCACCCTGCCACACACGGGAAACCTGGTTTGTCCCTCATGGGAAGATCGCAAACAAAAGATTTTCACAAACTGTGTAACAGTAAGCACGAGATTGTGTGTGTGCGTGCACTTGTGAGTCGGAGAGGAAACTGGGGGAGGAGGGTGGGATTAGGGGTGCATGTGTGAGAATTGAGTTGCGCTCTTTTATGGCCAGGTCTCTTCTTAGACACGCAAGGCGTCAAAAGCCTCTCTCTCTCTGAAAAGACTTTGGAAAAGCAGCGCTAAACTCTTCACATGGGAGACCTGACTCTGACACACCTCCGCAGTACACATACAGTACTCTCCATATCACTAAAGAAGAAAATAACAGGCTCAAACGGGAAAAAGTCAAGATAACAACTACATAAATCTGCAGAATAAATGTTTAGTGTTACAGTACGGTTGTTGTTTATTTTCTAAAAAGATGAAGAAAAGCAGCAACCGGTGGACATACTAAAAAAATCATACAGGCTTTTTGATGCTTGTGTTTTGAAACGCACAACAAAGTTGTCCATGTTTTGGACCTGATTGTTTAAACCCAGAACTAAATATACAATTTAAATCTTAAATTTATATCCTATATCCTAAATGTTAAATCAGGAAACGGTCGGAACTAAATATTTAGCTTAATATGAAAATTCACATAACTGGAGACCGGAAGAAACAAATTAAAAGCTGGTGGAGCAGCTCAGACTGTCTGTTTACGTTGCTTGAAAATGAATAAAACCTACTCAATGGTGGCAGTCTGCTCTTGGACATGAGTCATTGTGATAATAATAATATATAGTAGGGCTGTCAAAATTATCGTGTTAACGGGCGGTAATTAATTTTTAAAATTAATCCCGTTAAAATATTTGATGCAATTAACGCACATGCCCCGCTCAAACAGATTAAAAAAAAAAAAAAAAACAGCAGTGTAATGTCCGCTTGTTACTTGTTTTTTGTTGTTTGGCGCCCTCTGCTGGCGCTTGGGTCCATATGATTTTATGGGTTTGGGGAGTGAGTATGGTGTAATTATTGACATCAATAATGGTGAGCTACTAGTTTATTTTTTGATTGAAAATTTTACAAATTTTAATAAAACGAAAACATTAAGAGGGGTTTTAATATAAAATTTCTATAACTTGTACTAACATTTATCTTTTAAGAACTACAATTCCTTCTATCCATGGATCGCTTTAACAGAATGTTAATAATGTTAATGCCATCTTGTTGATTTATTGTAATAATAAACAAATACAGTACTTATGTACCGTATGTTGAATGTATACATCCGTCTTGTGTCTTATCTTTCCATTCCAACAATAATGCACATAAAAATATGGCATATTTTATAGATGGTTTCAATTGCGATTAATTACGATTAATTAATTTTTAAACTGTAATTAACTCGATTAACTATTTTAACCGTTTGACAGCCCTAATATATAGGTAAAATACATATTTAGGAGAAACTATTTAAAGAGTATTTTGTGTGTTCCAGCTTTTATTTTGTTACTTCCGGTTTCCAGTCATGTGAAAAATAGTTCGAGGGCTTAATGCTCCATGAATCTGCAATGGCAGCATATAGACATATTGTTCTATCAAACACAACAGTTCTTTTGGCTTAAAATACAGCAGTTTATTTTAAAGAGGGGTGCAAGATCAGAAACTGCCTTTTCAGTCTTGTGTTTTCTGCCATATACAGTATATATATGTATATACATAAGGCGGAAAACACTCAGATGACTTGAGGTTCCGCTCTGAGACCCCCAATTTGGCAACTTTCAAAATTGTCCAAAATGCATGTGTGCTACATCATTTGAAAGCTTAAAATCTCAATTTTCTGGGGGAACAAAAATTTTGAACAGGAAGGCTTTTTTTTTTTTTTTTAAATTTTAAACAGCAAAACCCTAATTGGAGGCGAGAACACGTGAAACAGAATTAGACGCCACGATTTTAACGAGATATTATTGCGTACTTACCTTGTTTCGATCCAAAAACTCCATGTAGCATGTATCATCGAGTGTCAAGACACAGCTGTGAATGGCCACAGCCAGATTTTTTTTTTTTTTTTTAATGGGTGAAACATGGTGATATAACAAGGGTCGCGGTGCAGAAATTGCAGACAACAAGGAGGGGTTGAGATTTTCTTTTTCATATAGTTACCCTTTTAAACGTTCTTTTTCTTTTTTTTTTTTGTTTTTGTTTGGATCGATTATTTATCATCTAACATATCGGGGAAAATGCGACAATAACAAAAAAAAAATACAATTAAGCAATAATTATGAGGTCGATATCCGTGACTTTTTTACAGACGCCAAATTTTTCATTGTGACGTAATTCGTTGAAATGTTTAAAATATGCGAGTGAATAATTTTTTTAAGTTGTTGTTGTTTTTTTTTTTTTTTTACTAAAATTTAGACATCAATTAATGGTTCTAAGCTAAAAATGACAGACATTTTGAATAATAAATATAATTATTTACCTTCTTTTTATGGCTAGGTTGAAGCAAAAGCGGTCGCGCCACGTCTGTAAAAGGGGGTTTTCAGGGTAAAACGGACAAATTAAAAATAGTTCAGAGGCTTAGTGCGCCATGAATCTGCTATGGCAGCATATAGACTTATTGTTCTATCAAGCACAACAGTTCTTTTGGCTTAAATACAGCAGTTTATTTTAAAGAGAGGTGCAAGAGTAGTTTGTGTGTTTGTTTTCCGCCATATACAGTACTGTATATATATTTTTTTAATTATTAAATTTTTTTAGGATCATGGAAGCTTCCACTTGGGGGAAAATATATACATACAGTATAACCTGTATACATAATATAATAAAAATATACAGTACTATGCAGTGCAAAAGTTTTAGGCAGGTGTCCTGCCCAAAACCTTTGCACAGTACTGTATATATATATATATATATATATATATATATATATATATATATATATATATATATATATATATATATATGGTGGAAAACACAGACAAGACTGAAAAAGCAGTTTCTGCTCTTGCACCCCTCTTTAAAAGAAACTGCTGTATTTTATGATAAAACAACTATTGTGTTTGATAGAACAATATGTCTAAATGCTGCCATAGCAGAATCATGGCACATGAAGCCCCTGAACTATTTTTAATTTGTCCGTTTTACCCTGAAACCCCCCGTTTACAGATGTCGCGCAACCGCTTTTGTTTCAACCCAGCCATAAAACAAAGGTAATTAATTATATTTATTATTCAAAATGTCTGTCGTTTTTAGCTTAGAATCATTCATTGAGATCTCATAATTTGGTTTAAAAAATAAAATCACTTAAAAAAATTATTCACTCACATATTTTAAACTTTTAAACAAATTATGTCACAATGAAAAAAATGGCGTCTGTAAAATAAGTCACGGATATCTACCTCTTAACTACTGCTTAATTGTATTTTTTTTTTGTTACCGTTGCATTTTCTCCAATATGTTAGATGATAAATAATTGATCCAAACAAAAAAAGTTGAAAAAAAAACGTCTAAAAGGGTAAATATATGAAAAACAAAATCTCGACGACTCCTTAATGTCTGCGATTTCTGCATCGCGACCCTTGTTATATTACCATGTTTCACCCATAAAATCCCCAAAAAATCCAGCTGTGGCCATTCACCGCTGTGTGTTGACACTCAGTGGTACATGCTAAATGGAGTTTTGGGATCGAAACAAAGTAATTACGCGACAATATCTCGTTAAAGTCATGGCGTCTGTAATTCTGTTCTCGCGTGCTCTCACTTCCAGATAGGGTTTTGCTGTTGAAATTTTTTTTTTTTTTTTTTTTTAAATGCCGTCCTGCTCAAAATTTTTCTTACCCCAGAAAATTGAGATTTTAAGTTTTCCAATGATGGATCACACATGCATATCGGACAATTTTGAAAGTTGGATAAACTGGGGTGTCAGAGCGGAACTTCAAGTCACCTGAGTGTTTTTCGCCATATACAGTATATATATATATATATATATATATATATATATATATATGGTGTTTTTTTGTTTTTTTTTTTAATTATAATATAGGGAAAAAGTGAAAAAAAAACATGTCTTATATGCATCTCTTTCCAATGCTAAATCTGAATAAATACATTGAAAACACAAAACAAAAAGAAAAAAAAATGTACTTTTTTGTGTGTGGGGAGGGCACTACTCCGCTTTTTGACTTATTGCGGAGGTTCTGGTGCCCATTAACCGTGAAAAACGAGGGATTATTGTATTTGCAATAAGTGCTATTTCTAGTTCTGCAAGTGTAATGATTATCATGATCACAACTCTTCTCTTTAAATAAATTTTTAATACCTAAGATGTGGACGTCTGTTTTAGCAGTGTCGTGTGTGTGTATGTGAGTGTGCATATATGTGTGGGTGTGTGTAGTGGGGTGCACTTCCACTTTCAGAGGGGGTTCCGAGCTTGGCAGCGTGATACAGTTCCTGTGTGGCTTTCATACCTCCGGTTTGATCAAACAAAAACACGCTCACGCACACACTGGGCGCAGTTGGAGCCTTTTTTAATGAAGGTAACCTCCCAGTTTAGGCACATGGGGGGGGCAGAGGTTAGGGGTGAAATCTCGGGGAAGTCTAAAAAGCACGTCAAATTAGGGGAAAGAGGAAGAGCGGGGTGAAAGAAAAGGAGAATGTGGGGGCTGGATAAGTGAAAGAGAAAGAAGCCAACAAGTGCGAGAGAGGATAACTTGTGCTTTTACCATTTAAAAGTAGATGCCTTGGAGGCGAACTGAGGAGAAAAATCCACCAAAGAAGTCAATTTCCTAACTGGGTTAAAACTGGGTTTATTCCACCAGAATTCTGACAAGGCTTTAAAACCTCACATTTACTCCGAATGTCAATCATTTGCTGCAGCGAGTGCATACCTGTCAGTTTGTGAATGGGTGGTTGTCCCTCCATATGTGTGCATGTGTGTATGCTTTCTGAATCAAAATCCAATCATCTTAAAGTAAAAGGTGTATTTATATCGTCCTCTTGCACTTTATTTTGTATGCTTAATAGTTTATATATACAGACAGATATCTATAAATGTATCTATATTTTGCCCTCACAAAATGAATAATGCTTTATTTCCATTACCACTTTAAATAAACACATCAATACTGCTGCACTCAACTGCACTGAATTAATGAGATTTCTTGGGGGCACCTCTGGTGTAACTGAAAAAGGTTACTATCAGTGTTAACCTGTGCATTTCTTCACCACTTAGTTTGACCTAATGAAGTGTTGCTGACTGTGACTGCATCATCGTATCACACAGAAAATGAACTCATGCCTAAACCAATTAAATTACTGGTAGTATTGAGATGCATTTTCATCTTGCTTCATTGTGTTTGAAAGGGAATGTGACGCGTACATGCTTTGGTAATTGTATTTGAACGAGAACCCCACTATAGTGAGCCTTTTCTGGACCTTAAAACACAGCCAAGGTACTCAGATTTCTACCTCAGAACAGTTCACAGTGTGAATGCAAACAGTAGCTAGCACTTGCTATCTGTGGCGCAAGGAGCAGGCTGTTTATTTGGCTCCAGAGTAGCAGCAGTCAAAAGGGCATGGCTCTTTTCAAAGCCCCTCTGGTCCTGTAAAAACAGTTTCAGGATACACTTAGTTTAATTCAGACTGGCCAATCTGTATGCTTGTGTGTAGGTGTCTAATGGCTAGGAGCTTGAGCATTTGTATGGTGTGCAAGTAAAACAACTAAAGTGAAAAGCTCATTTTCCACAACTTTATAAAGTCATAAGAGGATCATGCTAGGATCTGAAAACATCAGATAGCATTTGAAAGTGGCTTGAAGTTATACTATAGACCTTTGATAGGAAGCTAGCAGTACTTTGGCCATCATCTGCCCACTGCTAACTACAGTGGGGCAAATAACTATTTAGTCAACCACTAATTGTGCAAGTTCTCCTACTTGAAAATATTAGAGAGGCCTGTAATTGTCAATATGGGTAAACCTCAACCATGAGAGACAGAATGTGGGGGGGAAAAAACAGAAAATCACATTGTTTGATTTTTAAAGAATTTATTTGCACATCATGGTGGAAAACAAGTATTTGGTCAATACCAAAAGTTCATCTCAATACTTTGTTATGTACCCTTTGTTGGCAATAACGGAGGCCAAACGTTTTCTGTAACTCCTCACAAGCTTTTCACACTGTTGCTGGCATTTTGGCCCATTCCTTAATGCAGATCTCCTCTAGAGCAGTGATGTTTTGGGGCTGTCGTTGGGCAACACGGACTTTCAAATCCCTCCACAGATTTTCTATGGGGTTGAGATCTGGAAACTGGCTAGGCTACTCCAGGACCTTGAAATGCTTCTTACAAAGCCACTCCTTTGTTGCCCTGGCTGTGTGTTTGGGATCATTTTCATGCTGAAAGACCCCGCCACATCTCATCTTCAATGCCCTTGCTGATGGAAGGAGATTTTCACTCATAATCTCTCGATACATGGCCCCATTCATTCTTTCCTTTACACAAATCAGTCGTCCTGGTCCCTTTGCAGAAAAACAGCCCCAAAGCATGATGTTTCCACCCCCATGCTTCACAGTGGGTATGGTGTTCTTCGTATGCAATTCAGTATTTTTTCTCCTCCAAACATGAGAACCTGTGTTTCTACCAAAAAGTTCTATTTTGGTTTCATCTGACCATAAAACATTCTCCCAGTCCTCTTCTGGATCATCCAAATGCTCTCTAGCGAACCGCAGACGGGCCTGGACGTGTACTGGCTTATGCAGGGGGACACGTCTGGCAGTGCAGGATTTGAGTCCCTGGCGGCGCATTGTGTTACTGATAGTAGCCTTTGTTACTGTGGTCCCAGCTCTCTAAAGGTCATTCACTAGGTCCCCCCGTGTGGTTCTGGGATTTTTGCTCACCGTTCTTTTTATCATTTTGACGCCACGAGGTGAGATCCTGCGTGGGGTCCCAGATCGGGGAAGATTATCAGTGGTCTTGTATGTTTTCCATTTTCTAATCATTTCTCCCACCATTGATTTCTTTACACCAAGCGTTTTACCTATTGCAGATTCAGTCCTCCCAGCCTGGTGCAGGTCTACAATTTTGTCTCTAGTGTCCTTCGACAGTTCTTTGGTCTTGGCCATAGTGGAGTTTGGAGTGTGACTGACTGAGATTGTGGACAGGTGTCTTTGATACCGATAATGAGTTAAAACAGGTGCCATTAATACAGGTAACGAGTGAAGCCTCGTTAGACCTCATTAGAAAAAGTTAGACCTCTTTGACAGCCAGAAATCTTGCTTGTTTGTAGGTTACCAAATACTTATTTTCCACTCTAATTTGGAAATAAATTATTTAAAAATCTAACAATGTGATTTTCTCTTTTTTTTCCACATTCTGTCTCTCATGGTTGAGGTTTACCCATGTTGACAATTACAGGCCTCTCTAATCTTTTTAAGTAGGAGAACTTGCACAATTGGTTGTTGACTAAATACTTACTGTATTTGCCCCACTGTATATCTGGCCCACCAAATTACACTGATTAAAAATGATTAGGTATCAACATTAATATTAATAATGGTTATTATCGTTACAGTATCATGATAAAGATAATTTATTCTCTTTTGAAATAAAGCTGTAGCATACCTTAATGTGAAAAAGCTTAATTACTTATCAACAAGGTGCCCACGGATAACTTGTCATCACCAAGGATCACATGAGATTTCTATGGGTCTGATCTCAAAAAAGCTCACCAATGATGGGACATTGTGATGTTCTTGGAATTTTGTAGAAGTATTTAAAAATGTAAATAATTGTGGAGAATCACAGAAATGAAGTCTCAGATGTTGATATCTATATTTCCAACCTTTTACAGTTGTTCTCAATTGCTTAAGCACATTTCCCAGATCTGAATTGAAATTCTCAAAACTACCTGTTCAATTCTCACATGTCGCACAAGTAGCAAAACAACATGGATTACCTGCAAAAACCAGATTTCTATGGAAAATACTCCGGCTATTGCTCAAAATTAAATTTTTGTGTGAAGGAACATGTAGGTGCTGTCAGAATGATTAGTCCTTGTTTCATTGTGTAAAGACAAGACAGTCAAATTGCTTAGTCATGCTCTCAATTGAACAGTTACTCTGGTGGAAGGCTCTGATGCTGAAGATGGTGTGCGTAAGTTTGGATGAGAATTGCAAGTTACACCTTTGTGTGTGGGGACTGATTGCAAGAGACTGGACAAGATTCAGTTAACACTTTTACTGTTTTTACAACCTTTACATACCATGTCATACAGAAAGCAAAAGACAGCACTGAGTATCACAAAGAAATATAACATAAAAGCAAAATTATAAATGGGAACATAAGACAATCAGCACAACTAAACTTCAAATGCTGTCAGGATTATTCACCTGTTCTTTCTACACATCTTGACGTTCCTCTCTGTTTGGTTTGTGGCTATTTTCATCCACGTCACAACGGACGTCCTCTCTTGCTATACAGTGTGGAGAGATTCTTCTTGAATGCCTTACTCGGCCTCTGCTGGCATCTGCTGTGATGCCACTGCATGCTGCATTCATGGCATCCAGGAGAGTCATCTGATTGTGAGGCTGGTGATCATATACTGTACTTGCCATCTCCAATGGGAGAAAAATTCTTCTATGGGATTGAGGAATGGGAAGTTAAGTGGTAGGAACTTCATTACCATTCTGTTGTGGGTTGCTAACGATTCCCTGATTATGTTGCCGAAGTGGAAACATATTCTGACAACTTGTTTAACCATTTTGCAGGTAAAGGCTTATGCAATAAAGTAATGACTAGATGTTGTTGGTGGTGAGACTATTCAAGAGAGACCCATGACAATCCGTTTTGGCCACCATGGCAGATGCAAATTATAATGCAGAAAACAGCAGAGAATTGTACAAAATCATTTGCATGGATGCACAAAACATTTGCAACTTGCTCAAAGGAATGAGAAGCTGCTTTTTTTATGTGCACTAGTGATGCGATGTTGTAAGGACTGAACAAGTAGTTTTGAGAATTGCAAGTTTGATCTGAGAAACGCACCAAAGCAATTGAGAAAAACTAATTTTTTGTGAATTTATTAACATTATAAATATCTTACATTTCTAATATTATCAAAATCAGCAGAGCATCTTTGAGCAATCGCCTCTGATACATCCATCCATCCTCTGAACCGCTTATCCTCATAAGGGTCGTGGGGGTACTGGAACCTATCCCAGCTAACAACTTGCAGGAGGCAGGGTACACCCTGAACAGGTTGCCAGCCAGTCACAGTATCTTCAGAAAGATAAATATTATTGATACTAATAACATTCCAAAAAATGTTGTTAGTAAATGTTTTATTTCAGAATAGTGTACCAAACTTTGTTGTAACTAAGGTACGTCTTTGCATTAAACAGTCAAGAAGGTTAGTGACACCTGGATAGTTACCTGCAGCACTTTTGTCTCTTTAACATGATTCATTCACGGAATGCTTTGCTGTTTTCTCATGGTTCATTAAATATGCCACAGTTATTTGAAAAGTTTTGCTTATGTGCATCCTTACCTCATCTGTTGCTCAGTCTCCCTAAGTTTAATGGTGTATTTAATTTTTTGTACACGCTTTTGAGTTTAAGTGTACCCACATTACCGCTTAACAGTTCTTACTCCTATTTTATGCTCATAACGTTACTGATAATTCTTCATATATTAAAATGTAATGCAGATGCAGCAGGTTCACGCCATGGATGACACCTGAGTGCCAAATTGTAAAATCGTAGACTCAAGCATGCAAGGAATCTCTCCCTGGCATTAGCTGTTAGCCGATTAGCACACCAGAGGTCATGGAGCAGAAGTAGGGGTCAAGAGCTTTGAGTGGTGGTGGGTGGGGGTCAGTGGTGAAAGGTCAAATCGTCTGTCTGGAACGTGGCCCGGATTAGCCTGACGACTGACGACACAAACACGCAAAGACTCAGCCTTTTTCCATTGAGCATCCAGTTTCTCTCCCCTTGTGGAGAAACGCCGCCGTGACATGTTCCTTACATCTCCAAGCAGCTGCATCCATTCTCGGCCACACAATCTCATTTACTGGGCTTTATTTATAGTTGCACGTCCCAGTGCCTACGATGATATGATTAACACCTCATTTGTTGTGACTATTATATTGCGCACTCACTATCACCTACCGTGTTGGTGCTTGTGTGTGTTTCTGTTACGAAATCAAGGGGTTGTTTTGCAGCAAAGCAGAATATTTACTCAAATAATCTATATTTCTTCCTATAAATATTCCATCAACTTATAGTGACAGGCAAAATAAATTACAATGAGTGGTGGGGTCACACAAGGGTGACTTTTTGCCAGGGCCAGGAAGTTATCTTATGACATATTGTGCTCTTTGCTCAGCAGGACTGAAAAATGCACATTGAAATTAAGTCATAACCTACTTACACTTCTAAATTTAAAACAAACTTTCATGAGCTTTACTAACTCTATTCGTCACTGTCAGAGGTGGATAGTAACGCATTGCATTTACTCAGTTACATTTACTAGAGTAACTTTTTAAGAAAAATTAACTTCTAAGGGAAGTTTTACCACACCATACTTTTCACTTGAGTAGATTTGAAACGATGCTCTTATTCCGCTACTTTGGGCTGCACTTAGGCTTGTGCCGGAACGAGATACTGACAGTATGATAACCTTAAGCAAAAATATCACGATTTCATGGTGTCATGGTATTGCAATTACATCTTTAAAATGTGTTACTTCAAGATATCTGCGTTTAAAAAAAAAAAAAAAAACTTTTTTCCATTGAACACGATTTGTATTTTTCAAAAACACATTAGCAAACTGGAACATACGTATAATGTTGAGTTAAAATTTAAAAAAAATAATAATAAATAACGAAAAAATAACAAATATTCGAAATAAAAAAATAAATAAATGCATTCCTTTGGGTGAGTGTAAACCCACAGCAACAGCTTTATCATCAGAACAAAAATAATTGAATTATTTTCCCAGTAAAAGCACGTGTGTATGACTTGTATCATGTTTACATCACACACAGTCTCTTTCTCAACACAGATGGTTGTCTGAGAGAAAAAAAAAATGTTTTACCACCGCCAGACACATTAAATACGCTGGAGTTACCTCTCGTAGCAGGTGGGAAACGTTCATGAGTTTACTAACCATTATTTTGTATAAATGCGAAATCATATTGGAGGTATTGCCTCCTCAGCAGCCACCCTCCGCGAACATGTTTTTCTTTTCTAAAAATAATTCTGTGGGACAGTAACATGTTTAATTAAAACTTATGATAATTATTACATTTAAAGTGCTTGCAAACCATTTATTAATATATATATATATATACAGTATATATGTTTTTTTTTTATTATACTTTGGAGAAAAAGGTGAAAAAGATAATATTTTACATCAAATTAATCACAGCTTAAAAATTAATTAATCGTAATTAATCGCATTTCAAATAATCTCTAAAATAAGCCATATTTTTCTGTAAGTTATTGGAATGGAAAGATAAGACACAAGACTGATATAAACATTCAACATACTGTACATAAGTACTGTAATTGTTTATTATAACAATAAATCCACAAGATGGCATTAACAATATTAACATTCTTTCTGTTAAAGGGATCCACAGATAGAAAGACTTGTAGTTCTTAAAAGATAAATTTGAGTACAAGCTATAGTAATTTTATATTAAAACCCCTCTTAATGTTTTCGTTTTAATAAAATTTATAAAATTTACAATCAAAAAATAAACTAATAGCTCGCTATTGTTGACGTCACTGAGCGGGACGGCTCTTCTACTTCTTTCTTCCACAGTGTCTTTAACTACGTAAGGTAGTGACTGAAATGCACCACAAGTTGTCAATGGCGAGTTTTAAATTAAATAGACATCTAGCCAAGGCAAAGTCTGGGTAAATTTTATGTGTATTTTGCATAGCTATTTTGATTGGGAATGCCAGTTCTCTTTGCATTGAGCGCTTTTGTTTTCGTGAACATTATTTTTTTGAGGGAAGGGAATATTATTTTTGTTGTGCTTTCACTAAATGATACTGTAGCGACTTAACTGTTCCGCCCAAATGCATGATGGGAAGTTGGGCAACCATGACTGTCAGTGGTGGCCGCAAATGGTATACAGTATGTTCTGCGTTTTGTTCAGTTAAGCGCGTTAAGAAAAATATCGTGTTCTGCATGAGACAATTTATAGTGCACCTTGGAGGAGTGGCAGTCAACTAGATATGATGCATTTGAGACGGTAGGAAAATTGGGCACCCCAATTTCCCACCTTGTTACGTCGTCTCCTGTCATTCTTCCCCACGTCGTTTGCCACAATACTTATAGTTGTTGTGAAAGAGTTGCCAAAGCTCAAGCCAATAAAAGGCGCGGTCCAATGAACGCCTCTGCTCTCAATGTGCTAAAACGGCGTCATTGTAAACTGATTGAGGCAACACATGAACTGGTCATTCCATGCATGCGTTAATTGTGTCTAATATTATAACGTGATTAATTTTAAAAATTACTTACCACCCGTTAACGCGATAAATTTGACAGCACTAAAATAAATACAGGGATGTTCCGATCATGTTTTTTTTGTTCCCGATCCGATCCCGATCGTTTTAGTTTGAGTATCTGCCGATCCCGATATTTCCCGATCCGATTGCTTTTTTTTTGCTCCCAATTCAATTCCAATCATTCCCGATAATTTTTCCCGATCATATACATTTTGCCAATGCATTAAGAAAAAAATGAATAAAACTCGGACGAATATATACATTGAACATACAGTACATAAGTACTGTATTTGTTTATTATGACAATAAATCCTCAAGATGGCATTTACATTATTAACATTCTTTCTGTGAGAGGGATCCACGGATAGAAAGACTTGTGACTTTGTATATTGTGACTAAATATTGCCATCTAGTGTATTTGTTGATCTTTCAGTAAATTATACTGTAGCCATGCCCAAATGCATGATGGGAAGTGGAACCATGACTGTGCGTAGTTCTACCAATTGATACAGTGCCTTGCAAAAGTATTCGGCCCCCTTGAATCTTGCAACCTTTCGCCACATTTCAGGCTTCAAACATAAAGATATGAAATGTAATTTTTTTGTCAAGAATCAACAACAAGTGGGACACAATCGTGAAGTGGAACAACATTTATTGGATAATTTAAACTTTTTTAACAAATAAAAAACTGAAAAGTGGGGCGTGCAATATTATTCGGCCCCTTTTACATTCAGTGCAGCAAACTCACTCCAGAAGTTCAGTGAGGATCTCTGATTGATCCAATGTTGTCCTAAATGACCGATGATGATAAATAGAATCCACCTGTGTGTAATCAAGTCTCCGTATAAATGCACCTGCTCTGTGATAGTCTCAGGGTTCTGTTTAAAGTGCAGAAAGCATTATGAAAACCAAGGAACACACCAGGCAGGTCCGAGATACTGTTGTGGAGAAGTTTAAAGCCGGATTTGGATACAAAAAAATTTCCCAAGCTTTAAACATCTCAAGGAGCACTGTTCAAGCCATCATATTGAAATGGAAGGAGCATCAGACCACTGCAAATCTACCAAGACCCGGCCGTCCTTCCAAACTTTCTTCTCAAACAAGGAGAAAACTGATCAGAGATGCAGCCAAGAGGCCCATGATCACTCTGGATGAACTGCAGAGATCTACAGCTGAGGTGGGAGAGTCTGTCCATAGGACAACAATCAGTCGTACACTGCACAAATCTGGCCTTTATGGAAGAGTGGCAAGAAGAAAGCCATTTCTCAAAGATATCCATAAAAAGTCTCGTTTAAAGTTTGCCACCTGGGAGACACACCAAACATTTGGAAGAAGGTGCTCTGGTCAGATGAAACCAAAATTGAACTTTTTGGCCACAATGCAAAACGATATGTTTGGCGTAAAAGCAACACAGCCCATCACCCTGAACACACCATCCCCACTGTCAAACATGGTGGTGGCAGCATCATGGTTTGGGCCTGCTTTTCTTCAGCAGGGACAGGGAAGATGGTTAAAATTGACGGGAAGATGGATGCAGCCAAATACAGGAACATTCTGGAAGAAAACCTGTTTGTATCTGCACAAGACCTGAGACTGGGACGGAGATTTATCTTCCAACAGGACAATGATCCAAAACATAAAGCCAAATCTACAATGGAATGGTTAAAAAATAAACGTATCCAGATGTTAGAATGGTCAAGTCAAAGTCCAGACCTGAATCCAATTGAGAATCTGTGGAAAGAGCTGAAGACTGCTGTTCACAAACACTCTCCATCCAACCTCACTGAGCTCGAGCTGTTTTGCAAGGAAGAATGGGCAAGAATGTCAGTCTCTCGATGTGCAAAACTGATAGAAACATACCCCAAGCAACTTGCAGCTGTAATTGGAGCAAAAGGTGGCGCTACAAAGTATTAACGCAAGGGGGCCGAATAATATTGCACGCCCCACTTTTCAGTT
Source organism: Corythoichthys intestinalis (assembly GCF_030265065.1). Lineage (NCBI taxonomy): Eukaryota > Metazoa > Chordata > Actinopteri > Syngnathiformes > Syngnathidae > Corythoichthys > Corythoichthys intestinalis. The sequence continues at coordinate 24,296,811 of NC_080402.1, forward strand.
TTTTATTTGTTAAAAAAGTTTAAATTATCCAATAAATTTTGTTCCACTTCACGATTGTGTCCCACTTGTTGTTGATTCTTGACAAAAAATTAAAATTTTATATCTTTATGTTTGAAGCCTGAAATTTTGGCGAAAGGTTGCAAGGTTCAAGGGGGCCGAATACTTTTGCAAGGCACTGTATATCTTCTCTGCGTTGGGAAATAACATAAGGTGTTAAGAAAAAGATCAATTGCTACCTTGCTTCCCCACATTGCTTCCCGTGATATTTCTAATCATAGGGAGAGGGTTTGTAAGGCTTTAGCCAATTTAAAAAAGGCTCCAAAGGCTGCCAAAATTCACTCTACTCATTTTACGCTGCCTTTTATGTCTCTATATAGGTAAGACGGCGCCATTACAGATTGAGCGCGACAATGCGTTGGTGGGTCGTGCAGCGCATGCATTAAATGTGTTAAATGTTTTAACGTGATACTTTTTTTTTTTAAATTAATTACCGCCGTTATCGGGATAAATTTGATAACCCTACATTAAGCTTAAACTAAAGACCCTGGATGAGTGTAACATATTATGTTTGTAACGTTAAATACAATTAGAAAACGATTTAATTAAAAAATATATATATATATTAAAAAAAAGGCATGGCCGATATTTTTTTGCCAATTCCGATACTTTGAAAATTACGTGATCGGACCAGATCGATCGGCATCTCGATCGGGACATCTCTACATTAAACACAAAAAAAAAACATTGGGGGTGTGAGGGCGCTTTTTCTCAGTTTTTCACTTATCGCAGCTGGTTCTGGTCCCCATTAACCGCGAAAAACGAGGGGTCACTGTACTCAGTACTTGAGTAGTATTTTTCATCAAATGTTATGATTTGAGTACAATTTTTTGGATAACTACCTTTACTTGTACTTTGTAATATTCTTTTGATGTAACGCTACTCTTACTTGAGTGCAATTTTTGGCTACTTTACCCACCTCTGGTCTGCGTCAAAGCAGGTGCTGCTAGTACAGAGCATTTGTAAAAAACAGATGGTTAAAATAAAAGAAAGATGTGTGCCCTTGCTCATTAAGGGTGGGGAAACAATGATCCATCGCAAACCCCACTGCATCATGCTTAAAAAATATATATATGTGTGTATATATATGTATATATATATATATATATATATATATATATATATATATATATATATATATATATATATATATATATATATATATATATATATATATATATATATAAGCATTGGATTGAAATTTAACAATAAATGCAATCTCCTGGGTTTGCCCTACTTTTATCAAGACATGGCTTCATTAAAGGGACTGAAAAGATAACTTCTTAACATGTTTGCCCTCATTCTCACATCCCTCGGTCTGAGGGCAGCATGGCTACCATTCAGGGAACTGGAGGTCACTAGTGCCCCCTAAAGGTTGTGTGAACACTTGCTTTAGTGAAATAATGCTGGATTTTAAAAAGCCAAATAATATTTGAAAAAATGCAGATTGTGTACTTACTTAGACTCCTCCACTGTTTTTTGAAAAGGGGTGCTCTGTATGCTCATCTGGCTTCTAGCTGCATTTGTTAGAGGTACTGCTATAAACAAGTGTCTGTGAAATGGCATAGCTTTAATAACCCTCTGCCCCCTGTCTTGTCTCCCTCTCTTCATCTCTCTGCCTGCCCTTTCACTATGTCCAGTGATCTCAGCGAGAACCAAATCCAAGGGGTGCCCAGGAAAGCCTTCAGGGGAGCTGTGGAAATAAAGAATCTGTAAGTTGGTGCCACTTGGCAAAATGTTTTCAGGATCTGTAGGTGTGGGTATGGGTGTGTGTGGGTGTGTAAAGTTTTGTGTGTGTGATTGTGTCTTGCACGTCTTTCCCCCATGTTTACTAATGTGCCTCTGCATCAATATTTAATTGCTTTAAATGTCATGTGCCTCCTGCTTGCTGTATTGACTGATCATTAATAACTCTTCATACGTGTGTGTGCGCGCGTGTTTACTCTATGTGTGTTTAAATGCACTCTGGAGGTAAATGGCATTTCTGCCGTTGTTTATCACTGTTTTGTCTCAGTCGGAGTTATGATGATTGTGGATAATTGTCGATTTCACAGGTAAAACCATTTACGCAGCAGGTTTTTTGTGTGAAAATTGATCGTTCAACATAAATTTGTTCAAACATTATGCAATTATAATAAATAGACAGGAAACTGTCTGTCTGTGTAAAGAGAGAGTGAGAGAGAGGCAAGAAAAGGGTAATGCATACAAATGAAGAATCATATACTGGAGAAGAAGAGGGAGTGCATGCAAGAGAGAAAAAAAGAATAATTTCTGCATAGAACAAAGAGACCTGGAGACAAGACGCGCCGCATTTACACTTGGCTTGACTTTCCCTGAATATACTGTGAGGTATATTAGCATTTAAGAAAACCATTTGTCTCTTATGTGCGCATGTGTGCAGCCAGCTGGACTACAACCATATCAGCTGTATTGAAGATGGAGCCTTCAGAGCGTTGCGTGATCTGGAAGTACTGTGAGTAACAGTTTGTTTTAGTGTACTAGGAGCTGCAAACGGATTAATTCCTAGATCTTCTGATCTTTTATTGTTAATGTATTTAGACTGGACACTCATGGACATTTAATATGTGAAGAATATTGCCAATCTTAATTGATGTCAGAATTTTACTCAATTACTTATGCTAGTATTTTTTTCAGAAAGAAGACAGTTTGTTACCAGAATACATTTTGTTAAGGTTTCTACAGGCAAAAGAATAGCTTAATTTACCATATAACGTTAAACTGTCAAAAGGCTGATGATTTGTTTCCTGAGTTTCAGTGTTGTAAGTGGTAAAATGCCAAAGATGCTGTGTGGTAAATGTAAAAACGGTTCTGCTTTTATAGCTGATCTGGCTTCATAGCTTGTCTAGATAATGTTAGAACAGTGGAAACTCAATCAATACGATCAAATGAAAGTGGTTAAGTGAAACAAAGCGCAAAGGTTTTGAAAACACGGGCCCAACCACCTTCCATTGTTGACAATGTCAAAAGGCATTCTCCCCCGTGATCAATCAGATTCACAAGACTGCATTTTATAATTGTTAAGAGGAAATGTAATGACAGTGACTTTATCCTTCCCTCTCCTCAGCACCCTCAACAACAACAACATCAGCCGACTGTCAGTGGCCAGTTTCAATCACATGCCCAAGCTAAGAACCTTGTAAGTAACATCGCAGGACACACACCAGCATCCCCGGGGTTGAGTGTTCATCTCCCCTTGCTTGTTTGTACAATTGATTGCTTCATCTCACCTCTCCTCCATCGTTTACCTGCCTGTCCCTATGTCGCACATCCTAAAATCCATTGTTTCTCTCCTGCCATCCATCACCTCATCTTGCCACTTCTCTGCCTGTCTACCCCCCAACCCCCCCCACCCCCCCCACCCCCACCCCCCACCCCCCCACCCCCCCCCCACCCCCACCCCCCACCCCCACCCCCCACCCCCCCCCCGCCTCATGCCCCCAGTCGCCTGCACTCCAACAACCTGCAATGTGACTGCCACGTGGCCTGGCTCTCGGAGTGGCTACGGCAGCGCCCTCGTCTGGGACTTTACACTCAGTGCATGGCCCCGCCACACTTGAGGGGGCATAATGTTGCAGAAGTACAGAAGAAGGAATTTGTCTGCACAGGTAAGCTGGATAATTACCTAATTAACACATTTAACTACGATGTTTAGACCAGGAAGGGACATTATGAGAATTCCGTTGGTTCACTGATTTTTTAATTATGCGAGTCTTGAAGCAAATGATCCAAAAACAAGTGATATAAGTGGCTATGAGTCACACATTTTAATATATGGCGGAAAACACACAGATGGCTGAAAAAGCTGTTTCTGCTCTTGCACCGCTCTTTAAAATAAACTGCTGTATTTTAAGCCAAAACAACTGTTGTGTTTGATAGAACAATGCAGTATGTCTATATGCTGCCATAGCAGTTTCATGGCGCATTATGCCCCCGGACTATTTTTAATTTGTCCGTTTTACCCTGGGGACCTCCGTTTACAGACACCGTACAATCGCTTTTGTTTCAACCTAGCCATAAAAAGAAGGTAAATAATTATATTTACTATTTGAAACGTCTATCATTTTTAGCTTAGAATCATTAATTGATGTCTAATATTTAGTTTTTTTTAAAAAAAAGACTTAAAAAAATATTGACTCACATATTTTAAACTTTTAAACAAATTACGCCACAGTGAAAAAAATTAGTGTCTGTAAATAAGTCATGGATATTTACCTCATAATTATCGCTTAATTGTATTTTTTATTTTTGTTTCTGTCGCATTTTACACAATATTATAAATGATAAATAATCGATCCAAACAAAGAAAAATTTAAAAAAAATTTTTTTTTTTAAAAACGATTAAAAGAAAAAGAAAATATCGACCGCTCCTTACTGTCTGTGACTTCTGCATCGCGACCCTTGTTATATTACCGTGTTTCACCCATAAAATCCCCACAAAGTCGGGTGGGGACATTCACAGCTGTGTCTTGACACTCGGTGATGCATCGAATTTTTGCATCGAAACAAGGTAAGTACGCGATAATATTTAATTAAAATTATTGTGTCTTTAATTATGCTCTTTCGTGCTCAACCTCGAGTTACCGGAAAGCCACAAAAACACATACATTGCAGTCGAACACTCGCGCGAGAATTATGGACACAGAAGGCTAACTGACTAGCATGCTATCTATCATCTTTTCAACCCTTGTTGGTGTTTGGATTGCCTATTATGGGATGATATCGATGTATTAGATACATTAGATGCTTAAATCATAAAGGCTAAATACAATACTCTATGCATATAGAGCAGGGGTGGGCAAACCGGTCCTCGAGGGCCGCAGTGGGTCCTGGTCTTTGTTCCAACTGATTCAGCACACACTGTATAACCAATGAGGTTTCAGTGGAAACAAGGAGCACCTGACTGCAATCAACTGATTGCACTTGTAAGAAACCAGATTGGTGAAAAGCTGTCCTCATGATGGGTATGAACAAAAACCCGCACCCACTGCGGCCCTTTGTGGAATAGTTTGCCCACCCCTGATATAGAGCCTTTTGTTCCCAGTATCTTGCATTCACATTCTTTAATCATAATTGAAAAAAAAAATTTAAAAGCCCACTGTAAAAATGAAAATATTATGGTATTGGAATTCAATCCCTAAAATTCCTCTGCAATTTTTTTCTTCGCACAGATTGTGTTTTAATGTTTTGTGTGATAAATAAAATAAAGTTAAAAAAAAAAAAAAAATCAATCCACGTCAAAAAAGTATGGAGTAAAGTTATCATTAACTATACAGCTAACTCCCCGTTTAGCTATGTTTATTTACTAGGGCTGTCAAAATTATCGCGTTAACGGGCGGTAATTAATTTTTTTAATTAATCACGTTAAAATATTTGACGCAATTAACGCACATGCCCCGCTCAAACAGATTAAAATGACAGAACAGTGTCATGTCAGCTTGTTACTTGTGTTTATCGTCTCCCTCTGGTGGCGCTTTGGTGCAACTGATTTTATGGGTTTAAGCACCATAATGTAATATAATTGTTGACATCAACAATGGCGAGCTACTAGTTTATTTTTTGAATGAAAATTTAAAATTTTATCAAAACGAAAACATTAAGAGGGGTTTTAATATAAAATTTCTATAACTTGTACTAACATTTATCTTTTAAGAACTACAAGTCTTTCTATCCATGGATCGCTTTAACAGAATGTTAATGTTAATGCCATCTTGTTGATTTATTGTTATAATAAACAAATGCAGTACTTATGTACAGTATGTTGAATGTATATATCCGTCTTGTGTCTTATCTTTCCATTCCAACAATAATTTACAGAAAAATATGGCATATTTTATGGATAGTTTGAATTGCGATTAATTACGATTAATTAATTTTTAAGCTGTGATTAACTCGATTAAAATTTGTAATCGTTTGACAGCCCTATTATTTACAAAATAAAACACAAGGCTAAATTAAATCTACAGTTACTCACACACCAATTTCCTTTATTATCAATGACCTGAGTCGACAATGGGGGATCATCTTGAAGTGTTCGTTATTCATTATGTACCAGGATGGGTGTCGAAAACCATTTTTTAAATGAGAAATTTAAAGAAAATTTCAAACATCTCTAAAATTTAGGTGTCAAAAAATGCCCTCCTGTTCAAATGTTTTCTTCCCCCAGAAAATAAAGATTTTAAGCTTTCCAATGATGTATCACACATGCACATAGGACAATTTTGAAATTTGGCCAAATTGGGGGTATCAAAGCGGAACTTCAAGTCACCTGAGTGTTTTCCACCATATATAATTTGGCTGAGCCTATGAATTAGACTATGTTCACATCGCAGGGCATGATCCTCAATTCAGATTTTTATTTTTTTTTTTGTGATTGGACTTCTATCAACATCAATGGCACTGAAAGAGTTGATATCTCTCCTAAAAGAAACACAGTCAAAGGTCCGTCCTTAGAACTGACTATGTGCTTTCTGTATTGACTCTTGCATGCTTTGCAAAAGATCTGTGCTTTGTCTTATTTGTTCTTCCTGACTGTCTCTCGCTCATCCTTTTCAAGATGCGGATGAAGGCAAGTATTGAACTTCCTGTGCATACTTACGCTATGACCACACACGTTACACTAGTTAATATACCAAACACATTAGATCCAAAAGTGCAATCGTCTTTCTATCACTTACAGTTTTTTCCCTCTTTTGTTCTCTTCACTGAAATGTCCACTTGAATTTCCACTGCGAGGTTTTATTCAAAGTAATAAAGCACAATGTTGAGAACGTGTCTCCGTGTAGGTTACCAGTCGTCGTCTTCGTCCTGCAGCGTGTTGCAGTGCCCTGAGTCGTGCACTTGCAGCAACAACATTGTGGACTGCAGAGGGAAGGGTTTGACAGAAATACCAACCAATCTACCAGAGACAATCACTGAGATGTAAGACACTCACACACAACACATTTTGCATTCTTTCACATAAACGTCAACAAAACCTAACAATGCCAAGACCTCTAAGCTCTTTCCCTACATGTCGCTCTTTAGTATACTACAGTGTCATTTGCAGTTCACTGTTTTCAGCCACAAGTCGTCTCTCACTGCAGTGGAATAAAACCACACATCTGTGAAATGAGAAATCCCGGTCATGCAGCTCTTCTCTGATTAAAGACAGTAATGACAAGATGAGGGAGAAAGAATTAAAAGATCACGCTGAAGGACGAGGTGGATCATATCTCTATCTGAAAGCACGGCTGCCAGATTTAAAATGGCAGAGCTTCACTCCTGCTTTCAAAACGAGTAGAATGATTGAGCTGAAATCGAAGTCGCTTAGCCTGAGCGAAGTATATGGAACCATCGTTCATGGGAACCCATTCTGGGGAAATGATTATGGTCATTAATATGTTTTTGGGAAAGGAGTTGAACAGGAGTATGAATAAGCTGTGTGACATTAATTGCCATGTCCGTTTTAATATCTCACTAAATTATGAAATGCTATGCTACTCTGAAGAACCTCACCACATGTGGAGTAAGTTTACTAAACAGTTGCACAGTACACTGCACAGTCGTACTATTCTGGAACACTATCTTCAGATTTTGATGTTTAAACAGCAGTGGGTTTTTTTTTTTGCAACTCTTTTATTTTTCGACTTAGTCTTATAGTCTTTTGGACGAAAATACTTCTTAGTCTTACTCATATTTTAGTTATTTCAAAATGTGTTCGTCTTCATCTAGTTTTGATCAAAGAAAACAAATTTCGTCTAGTTTTAGTCGACAATTCTCAAAATGTTTTTTGTCTATGAACTTCAAAAGTTTTAGTCCATGAATAAATAAATAAAAGGTTTCCAAAAATTCCGAATGAACTATAGACTTCATAATATATTGATGGGACACGGGGCGCTGACACTGCGCCACGCCTTCGGGTAGGAGGCCTGCCCACACCTAGCATCACCTAGCATCAAGAGAAGTTATTCGCAAACACGCGCGCAGCGATCTAACGCCAGATTTAGGTTGAAAAAGTATGAAAGCTGTACCGCATACAAACAGGAAGTATTGTCTCAGGAGACATTTGTTCGAGGATTCAAGGTAATTATTATATTTTTCGAACCATGCATGCATTTTGAAAGGTGAAAAAAATCAATGAGAGAAATTAGCCGCTACAGCATTGGCGTCCTACTTTGCAATATTTACGTAAAATAAATGCTAACTGCCCGTTTTTTTGTTTTTAACCAAGAATCAAGACTGTTTTACTTTCATATTTATAAAGAATTCAGGGACTTAAGCATTTATTGACAATAATTTTCATCGGAAAAAGCTCTTTGTTGTGATAAGGCAGCGCCACATTGGCTAAAAGACTAGCATCACATTCGACATATTTACGTAAAATAAATGGTAACTGAACGTTTTTTTTTTTCTTTTTACCAAGAATCAAGACTGTTTTACATTCATAACTATAAAGAATTCATGGATTTAAGCATTTATTCACAATAATTTTCATCGTAAAAAGCTCTTTGTTGTGATAGGGCGGTCCCACATTGATTTAAAAACTAGCATCACATTTGGCATATTTACGTAAAGTAAATGCTAACTGCCCGGTTTTTTGCTTTTAACCAAGAATCGAAAGTGTTTTACGATCATATCTATAAAAAAAAAATCAGGGATTCAAGCATCTATTCACCAGAATGTTCATCGTAAAAAGCTCTATGATGTGATAAGGCGGCGCCACATTGGCTTAAAGACTAGCATCACATTGGGCATATGTATTTGCGTAAAATAAATGCTAACTGCCCATTTTTTTTGCTTCTAACTGAGAAACGAGACTGTTTTACATTCATATATATAAAAAATTCAGGGATTCAAGCATTTATTCACAAGAATTTTCAACGTAGATAGCTCTTTGTGTTTCACCTAGGTCAGCTTGACGGAGATAGGCCCCCTATGAATCGGCCCCGCGCCCCGTGTCCCGTCAATATATTATGAAGTCTATGAGTGAACATTGACAGACGAGCACATGATTGTCGTTTACAAGGACATCAACATCTTCATGATGATAATACACACTGAGCAGGAAAACAGCACATTATTTGCAATTAATTAAACTCACCTGGACGCCACGAACTATATGTAAAATGTTTTCCAAGACTTGAAGAAGACAATCACCAAGTCACTGTGCTAAATGCTAACACTTACGCTATGCTAATGCTACAAGTTAGTTTAGTTTGTGATGATCACTCAGCACAGACCTTTAAAAGCTAAAGCAAAGATAAGAAAACAAAACTTACCAAGCAGCACCTAACACGTTTCACAAAAGCAGCCTTGAATGGGCACACACTTAAGCCTGTGTGAGGGGCGTGGTGGTTGGGGGAGGCGCAGCACGTCACATGAGTGACACGACCAAACACTGCTGCGATGCGTGTTAACTACACATATGATAAGAAAATATCACACATTGTGAACTTATGACGGAAACTATGGCAAATTTTCATCTCGTTCTCATCTCGTCAGACGACAACTGGCATCCATCAAGTTATGTTTTAGTCTTTCAGGACATGGTTGTAACTCTTCATCGTGACATCATCGTCAGGAAAAAATTGTTCGTTGACGAAATATTTTCGTTATTGTCATCGTTGACGAAGACAACACTGTTGAACAGTTAAAAATACTTCAACGGGAAATAACAAGTTCCAATGTCAGTGAAGTGGACAGACGGTATTAAATTTCAACGGTTCAGGGCCACATTTTAAACGTGTTGGTCTGGTCTCAGACTCAAGTCCCAAAAGACTAGGTTTTGGTTACGGTCTAAAGCTTGGCTTTGTTTAGATTTTGGTCTTTATTTATTTGAAGCTCTGGCAGATAATTTCACTTATTTTTAGTAGATTTACACTGAAAACAAGGGAATTTAACTCGTTTTAACGGTTAACAAGTTCACACAGTTTAATGCTATGCTAACTCTGATGCATGTCGGCGAAATTAGTGGTGTGTTCGCCACCATCAACAACATTGGCGTTGTTTAACATTACTTACAGTGCCTGCTGCTTGTGGTGGTGGCTGAAAAGGACTTCTAATATCCCTCATCTTCGTTGGGTGCGGAACAGGCGGCATGTATTTCTGTCGAGGTTGTGTGTGTGCGTTTGTGTTGGGAGGGGGAGTAAGGGAGGCGTCTAGTCATCAGCCATTCAGACGTACGTTTGAAGGGGGGGGAAATGGACTGGCACGTTCAGTAAGAAAAAGGGATAAATGTAAGTCTGAACATAACGAGAATAATTCACTAAATAATGGTAGGGTCAATTCAATCCATACAACATATGGAAAGACAATCTAGATGACCTACAGTATATTACTGAAGTCATTATATAATGCAAATAAGATTGCTTAAAAGTTAGTGGGGACAATTTGAGCATCCTGACAAGTTGGTAGTGTTTTGTCCCTACTGTCCCTATGCAAACATACGCCCTTGTAACACAGTAACACATTTTCACTTTGTTTTTTAATTCAATTTCAAAGTATTAGGTAATGTATCGTGGTGGATTTAAAATCAAATTAACTTTTGGACGTATGATCATAGATTAGGCTAAAAAAGCGACCTGTCTATGACTTTTCTGGGAATTGGAAAAAACTGCTCGGTTCAATTGGTTTTATATCCCGGTTGACTTGAGAGACATCACTGTTGTGACAAAATGTGATTAGACAAATAACCTTCACTTGTGGAAAATTGTGAAACCGCAAAACCTATTTTGGCATAATGAGACATGATGTGGTTTTAGACATGTCTCCACTGATTTTCGACTGCTAATACAGGTCTTCTACTAGTACAAAGTTATTGTTGTAACACAATCCAAAATAAAATAACAAATACCTCAGTCATAACAGGCAACCACTAATGCTATAGTGCTGTGACTTTATGCACACATTAGGCGTCTTAAAACATACCGCAGGAATTTTGGAGCCTTTGTTTTATCACTAAGGTTGAGGCGGTCAAGATTCGTGAATATAGATCCGATAATGATGGTGTAAGCAGAAAATGTTGAAAATATAAGTGATTCCTTGCTTTTGGGGGATGAACTCTTGTTTACTGGATCCCTCTCAAAATCCACTCGAAGCACCCTACTGCACCAGAAATTCGTCAAAATCCACAAGCCAAAAAAATGACAACTTCCACAATGGACGCACAGCAGCAGTACGATGAATACACAGCAACATAAGGCAGTAGTAGAGAAGTGCAAATGGAAAACAATCTGACTAGCGGAAATATTTCACAGTCCAATGGTTGGCTTGCAAATGGTCGCTGTAATCACAGCGATGAGAAATGTTTTGAAAATGACTGCTCTGTTATTCAAGCCCCTCCCTGGACTTTGGCAGCCGTCATCAAAGGGACTTATCACTAATTGTTTGCCTCCAAAGCAAAGGATTATAATGTTAAATTATCATCCCTTCATGGTCTGTATTTGTTTGGTTCCAGACGACTGGAGCAGAACGCCATCAAGGTGATCCCAGCAGGGGCGTTTTCTTCTTATAAGAAACTACGAAGAATGTGAGTAGAAAGGAAGATTAAATAATCTTGGCAAATGGTATTACAGTCACACTATACAGTGGTACTTCTACTTACGAAATTAATTGGTTCAAGAAATAGTCTCGTAACCTGAAAATTCTGTAAGTAGAGACACGTTTTCCTCGTAAATGCTCTAATCCGTTCTAAGCACGACTGAAACGCCACATAAAATTTTATGATCAGGGTAAAACCAGAATAAAACAACAGCCTAACACATTTTAATCATTCCATATACCTAACCTATTTCCTGGTACACCAGACTCACCGCTGTTCCAGCTATTGAGTCTGGCCACCATTCAGCAGATACAATTTCCAGGGCGGAGCAAGCCACAGCAAACAGACAGCGGAGGGGACCAATCAGCGACGGGCAGACGTGACGTTAGTAAAATGACGAGGGCGGGACGAGGGACTTGCGCGCGGAAGTAAACATACGAAGAGAGCGGAGTTTATTCAACATGGCTAGCGCGAGACAGACTGTTGTCAATGACTCGTCTCGATGTGTTTTTGGTAATTTAAAACTGATTTTACCGTGGATTGGAACATATTCTCGGCTCTCCCGTTCACCATCTGTGTTGTTGTGGAGACGACTTTCCACGCGCAAGAGTGACGTTGCTCGTTAAGGACACGTAAATCTGATTTGTCGATTGATTTTGTACCTGCTCGAGAGGCCGTTAATGGGCTGGTTCCCAGACTTTTCTCTCAGTGTTTGAAAAATACAGGGATAACAGTCTGGCTGTGCCTGGCAACCTAACCTAATAGATAATATCTGTAATAAAGTAGATAGCGTATTTTTCGGACGATAAGTCGCACCTGAGTATAAGTCGCACCAGCCATAAAATGCCCAACGAAGAGGAAAAAAACATATAAGTCGCACCGGAGTACAAGTCGAATTTTGGGGGGAAATTTACTTGATAAAATCCAACACATAGAACAGAAATGTCATCTGGAAAGGCGATTTAATATAAAAATACAAGAGAGAACAACATGCTGAATAAGTGTACAGTACGATGTTACACGACGCATTACCAACAAAATGCAAATATACTGTCCTCACGAGGACACTAGACTCACTATGGCTATACAGCGAGCTAAACTCCCAATTGACGATGCTTTACGTCCGTATACTTTGCTGACTTTATTTTGGCTGTCGTTATGACATAATTTGAAGAAACTAAAAATAGAAATAATACAAATCAATTTCGTCCTCGATACCAAACAGGTTCGCATCAACGTAAATAACTAAGAATTAGCTGCTATCATTGCAATGACACAAACGGTTGGTATACGTTCGCTAGCATTAGCACATCGTTCAAACAACAATGATAACAAAGATATTTTACAAGCATAAACAATGAAAGTAGGTTCGCAGCCATGTTTTTCTCTCTCTCTCTAACTTGCCCACTCGCTCAGAGCTGCGTAGCTGTCCGTCTTCTTCTGGCGTCTGAGCGCTCTTCTTCGCGTAAACAAGTGCGAGGGCGCCCCTACTTGGGCGTGAAAGCGCCACAAACTAAAAGCATGCATTTCAATATAAAAAAGCTGATAATACAATTGAACACACATTGCCAAAGGCAGAACGCGAACGTGGCCGGTATGTTAACGTAACATAGCTATTAAGAGTTATTCAGATAACTATAGCATTAAGAGCATGCTAACAAGTTTACCAAACCATCAGTGTCACTCCAAAATACACACACCACACCACACCAAAATAACATGTGAAATGATATAATAATGTGTTAATAATTTCACACAAGTCGCTCCTGAGTATAAGTCGCACCCCCAGCCAAACAATGAAAAAAACTGCGACTTATAGTTCGAAAAATACGGTACATATCTTTTACAGTACTGTACTGTTGTGTCGTGTCGTAACCTAAAAATTCCTGCTTAAATATAGAAACGTTCATAAGCAGAGGTACCACTGTACACTACTTTCCTGTGTGTTTATTAATTTTGTTTTCACTGTCATGCTTTCTACAGAGACTTAAGTAACAATCAGATTTCAGAGTTGGCTCCCGACGCCTTCCAAGGTCTGCGATCACTCAACTCTCTGTAAGTACATTTTGGTTTCCGGAGCGAGTGGTGTGCTCATTAGGCAACTCCTGATGTAGACCAGTGATTTCAACAGAGTCCTGTTACGGATCATTAGGTGTACTGTGGAAATTCATCCATATGAACTTAAGTGGTCTGAGTGGAGTTATTTATTTACACAAAGCATTGTAGATATCTTACTATCTTCCATAACAGCAGGATAGACAATGCCGCTGTATGTCAAAAGCGGCAATGAATTCATAAAACATAGTGGCATTCTTGTGTTCAACAGCACAATACCAGATTTTGTAGTCAGTCAGTATATTTGTGAGTAAGTGGACAGGGAATCTTCATTAATTTTATTTATATATCTGATTTGTTTTCAGAGGGGAAGGTTGCCAAACAATGCACAAGATAAAATGTTGATACCTGCAGAACCTTAATTCTTTTTTAATAGAAAGTGTGGTTACCCATTTTAAGCTGTTACAGGACAATTAATCAAATTAAAAAATATCCAAAAGCAAAATACTAAATAAAACACGAAGTTTAATTGAATACATTTACTTTTCCTGAAACAAAAAAAGTAACGTAAGAGAAAAGAATGCTTGTAATTATGTTTAAAGGGAACCTCAGACATAAAGACTTGTAGGCTCTGGTAAGCCACAATTGTTCTCTTTTACTAAAATATGTCATTAGAAACACCTAAAATATTTGTTTGTATATGTTTAGTACATGTTTTGACCTACGGGGGGCGCCATGTTTTATGTATGCAATGGACGCTCGGGGTGATAACGTAGTTTGTCACTGTCAGATTTTGCACCCCATCAGAAATTGCAACTTTGCGGTTCTGCGCATGCGCGAAATGTTTGAAATCGCTGCAAATACAGCAGTTCCAAAGTAAACACTACAAACTTTCTATAAAGAAACGAATATTTACTAACGTACCGTAATTTCCTGAATATAAGGCGCACCCATGTATAATGCGCACCCCAAATTTACTTGTAAAATCTAGGGGAAATTATTGTACACGTTTATAACGCGCACCCTAATTTTAGCACCATTAAATGGAAGAATACAAGAAAACAGAGCTCATGTACAGATACAGAAATGTCATTTTACTGAATGGTGAAACACAGCACAAGCATAGCATATTGGTAGTTCAAAACATTACCATAAACTGACAATATTTATGGTAATAATATGATTTGACAACTTCTCCAACTTACCAGAATCTAGGAGAAAACAAAACAGATGTGACTTTTCTTTTAAAGGCTGCTGTATAACTTGCTCTTTTCATCATGATGAATAAATGTTTCTTCCATGGATTGAGACGGTAAAATGAAAGTGAGAACGTAAGTCGGAAACCAAGAGAGCTCATCGCTGTCGACACGACAGTAACAATAGGAACTATTGTTATTTGGGTTTGAGTTTCCCGAGGGACAGATATAGTTAACGGACACACACAGGAAGTCTGTGTTGTTACGTTTATTATGGTCCGAGTTGCGGAGCTGCAATAAACGTTGACTCAAATGAGTTCGAGAAACTAAATTCTGTGCTTTATAAAGAGTGAAAAAAGCAGAATTTAACACAGACGGAATCATTCGGCCGATCAGAGTGAAGTATTACCGAAACAAAATGGTGACGTCACGTACCGTAATGGTCGGCAACGGATCGCCGCATACGTTTCTTCAACACAACGTGGCCGTGTCACTCATTGAGCTTGAGAGCCGACCCGCCTGATGCGATAAATTTATGACAAGCTTTACTTAGAGCCAATTAACTTTAATTAATTATATTAACAATTAATGCTTGATTAACATCAACTGGCACAACAAAATTGCCATTACTTTGAAGTGAAATGTACAGAAATAAAAAGCACCAATTCAAAATAAAGGTCATTATGCGGCTCCCACATTAACTCCAAGCCTTTTTAAAAGTGGGATGTCCTCCTCATAAGACCTCATTGAACGTGCATGTTTAGCTTTGTAAAATGCGAGCAAAAACACGTTTGTCAGTGCATGTCGCTGTTCATTACCTTTATTCCGCCCTATTCCGCCACTTGTCCATAGGGCGAGTGGGGTCCTGTTTGACATTGATAGTTTGCTTGATTGCCACATGCTCTCTGTTTTTTTCATGCTTTTCAAAGTTTGGATGGCTGAAATTCTTTGACCCTACATAAAATGTGCTGCTCTTGTCGGCGACATTGGGATTCTCACGGCACATTTTGTACCGCATTTCCGTGCGAGCATCATTTGCTTCTAGCCACGGTACCTCCTGTAGCCACTTTTCAGCAAAAGTCCTTTTTTTCGGTAGCTCCGGTGACGTCTCTGTCGTCTGTCTGTCTTTTGACGGGGGTGGGGGAACACGGAAGTCATTACTCAGTGTGGCCTGCCTCTTCGACATTTTGAGAAGTTATTTTCTCGTGTCCGCCGCAAATACAGTGGTCAGCCATCGGTACGCAAAAGCGTATGGAAGCCGTTGAGGGCCAGCGCGTTTGTCTACGTCCAGTACGCATGCGCGCATGCGGACCACTTATGTGCACCCCATATATATATATATATATATATATATATATATATATATATATATATATATATTAGGGCTGTCAAAATTATCGCGTTAACGGGCGGTAATTAATTTTTTTAATTAATCACGTTAAAATATTTGACGCAATTAACGCACATGTCCCGCTCAGACAGCATTCTGCCTTTTGTTAAGTTTTACAGCAAGGCTTTTTGTGCAGTCTAACAGCGAACTCTTGTGGTCGCTTTGCGACATGGTTTATTGTTTTCTTGCCAGTTCAATATGGCTGCACGACATCTCGGGCTGACGCCTACGTTGTAATGTTGTGCTTATATGATCCTTGGACAAGAGTTGTCCGTGAGAATGGTTGTTGTAAAGAATGTACATATTATGTTGGTAAGAGAAATGTTATATTTTTTTTATGAGACGCTTTTTGTTTATGTTTAGTGAACCTGTATCGCATGCTAAGCTAACGTTGTTGCTAATGCAGTGCTTGTGTACTTTTTTTTGTAGTTTTACGACGGTCTAAAGAGGACAATGGTTTGAGGCCATTTTATTAATAAATCAGATGAAAAAGGAAGAAGTCTGATTCTTCGGAGTAAGGACAGCATAGACAGATTTAAATGACAGTAGAGTGAAATGCCCACTACAGTCCTTATGTACCGTATGTTGAATGTATATTTCCATCTTGTGTCTTATCTTTCCATTCCAACAATTTATTTTACAGAATATATATATAATTTACAGAAAAATATGGCATATTTTATAGATGGTTTGAATTGCGATTAATTGCGATTAATTACGATTAATTAATTTTTAAGCTGTAATTAACTCGATTAAAAATTTTAATCGTTTGACAGCCCTAATAAATATATAAAATATATATATATTTCTGTCTCCATCCTTTTCCCCATTTATAATGCGCACCATGATTTTACAAGTTGATTTTGGGGGAAAAAAAGTGCGTGTTATATTCGGGAAATTACGGTGGATCATGGACGGACATGAAGAAAAGCTCTCCTCAGACACGTCCAGCCACGTAGCTGCACATAACTCAACAGCACGCTGCTCTCTCACTGTTAGCGTCTTCGCCGTGCGGTTAAGCATTTATTTACGCCATATTCATGTTGCACATGTATGTTTATGATGTAACTTGTTTATTTAGCACATATGGATATCATTGAGATGCAAGAGGGTACAAAATTTGACAGAACACCAGCGGTGGGTATTATAGCCAAATATTTTACTGAAGTTAGAGTAGCGTTACTTCAAAATAAAATTGCTCAAATAAAATTAAAAGTAATCATCCAAAAAAATCTACTCAAGTAAAAGTAAAAAATTATCCAGTGAATAGAGAGCTGAAGTAATGAGTAACATTGGGAGTAACTGCTTATTTTTGTTTGATTTGTTTTTCTAAACAATGGTATTTTTTTTCGCTCAGCACAAACTTATCTATGTGAACTATTGTTGTAATGATACTGTACAATAACCCATTACATAACCACACTAAGCCAAAAAATACACACACAAAAAAACATTGAATTGCAGCAAGAGAAAAGAGAAAAAAAGCTCCAATTTTGAATAGTGAATAGTTCCTCCTTAGTTACTATTATGAAATTAATATCTCCGGTTTTCCGTGGTCAGTCGGTGCCAAATTAGAATTGGGAGAGAGGTTTAAATCCGCGCTTTGAGTCATGTTGAGGGGAGCACTCCATGTCAAATACTTTTTTTACGGTGGTTTAAAGACACCACCTGATTGAACAGGCTGGCGTAATCATAGAACGCCAAGCTTGCGTCTGATTGGTGTAGTGGAGTCATGTGATTATTGTTGCGACGTCTCATTGGTGAAATTAGTAGCACTACTCTTGGCAATGGCATTACTGGCAAAAAAAAATAAAAAATAAATCTCATATGTACAATAAATGTAATGACTCTTGTGTAGCCCAAAGTAGCGGAGTAAGAGTAGCATTTTTTTCACAAATCTACTCAAGTAAAAGTAAAAATTATGGCTTAGTAAAACTACTCTTAGAAGTGCATTTTTCTCAAAAAGTTACTCAAGTTAATGTAACGGAGTACATGTAAAGCGTTACTATCACCTCAGTCACGTCACCGCCCTGCGACATCATCAAAAATGGCACCTACGAGTTAAATTAATTTTACAAATTCTATAAAAACGAAAACATCAAGAGGGGTTTTAATATCACATTATTTTAACTCATAATAACGTTTCTCTTTTAAGAACTACAAGTCTTTCTATCCGTGGTTCCCTTTAAAAATGCCAAATAAGTCTACCCTCTAAACTGGAAAACTATTTCACTGTTCCCTGTGCAGTTACAATAAAAACTCTTTGAATTTGAATTTTTTTTACCCATTCAGAATCATTTGGATCCTTGTTATCGTATATTTTCTAAAAAGTAAGTTTGACAACTGTGCCCTTCATAGTGTCCGAATAAAGCCAGACAGAAACACAGACCTTGTCAACTATAGTTTAGATAATTCTTTGTTTCCAACATTGTGGAATATTATGAGGGTGTGCCTTTCTCTGTTCCAAGTGTCCAAATCAAGGCACATAATGACATATGTACTTAGATGAGTTTGACGTGGATAGACTTTTTATCTATTGCGTGGATCTCAACTTCATCCTTTGAGATGAATTTGAACAGAGTGCTTTATCAACAACTCGGACTTTAGAAATGTTCCTTTGAAAGAATGGGCCAAAATACTCACTGACACGCTCCAAGATTTTCAAAATGGGGAAAACAATTCCATATTTCTCTCCATTTTACTGATTCCACAAGGATAAAGGCCTACATGTATTTTGGCCAGTACAGCAGCCTCACAAGGTTAGCTCGTATCTACCAAAGCCTAAGAAGTATGCAAAACATTTCACCAAGATGCACTAGAAGAAATTTTGGATGATTCACAAGAAAGCTGATTGAACCCAGCAACAAATGTTGATATGATCTGTCTGATAGAGGAGAATACGACCTGGAATTGACTTTAAACATTTGCAGTACAGGCGGGAAGACTTCTGCCGAATGCGTCAGCGCGTCAAATAAATGTGATAAAAGCAGACATTTGATCACTAATCTATGTGCGTGTTTGAGAAGAACGACCTCAGCGCTGGCCCAACAGTCAGGTTTGCGTGTGAGGCAGACGGCAGGGTGGGAGTCAATGCAAGGTTATTGAGTGAAGGAGTTATATTAAGACGTCTCTCCGGAATCAATAATTCATAAATGCTGAATGGAGGGTTCTGCCACCTCATTACACTTTCACCACCCAGCCAATGAATGGGACACCCCACTTCGTGCTGACACATCACTTACTGTACAACTCCTATATTAGGCTGCAGTATGCGTACATACAATGTTATGTCGATTGAAATGAGCCATCTGATTTTGTGTATGTGTAAGACAATGCTGCACTGTTTCCGAGCCTCAGGTTTCCATGGGGGGTTGCCACTCAGCACAATAAAATAGAAGACAATTGAGAACACATGTTTATACATGTAGATTCATTCGGCACGTAGCCTAGCAATGACCTATAACTGCATTTGTACACAAAGACGTAGTTGAGCAAGGAGTTTGTGTTCTTGACCTGCGTGTGAAGTAGGCGTGAAGTACCTTTTTTTTCTTTTTCCGATAACGGAGTGCATTCCTCATGGCGTGATGGACGGCAGATTTGTGGAGGCTTTTGTTTTTCCACTCAATGTACTTTAATGTCTCAAACTATGTCGACATGAATGGAATGGTTGGCACGATGTCAGAGCTTAAAATCAGTGAAATGGAAAAAAGGACAAGACATTGGTATTATCTTTATTGACAGAGGCAATGTCTGGATAAAACCACATACAATATTCATAGAAAAATAAATAAAAATGCACATTGAGATGTGATCTTATTCTTTATCAAGGGCTTTTTTTTTGCCATCAAGTTTTGGTCATGTCAGAGTAGTAGAAAATATATTAGGGATGCACTGAAAAGGAAATTTGTTTGTTTTTTTACTAGGAAATACTAATTTAGTTTCAATAACGCTGATTTTAATTTGATTAATTATAGTGTAAAAATCTTTTTATTTATTATTATTATTTTTTTTATTTTTTTTTTTTTTAACTGTTTATTACACTCCCATTAGGTTAGTAGTGGAATTTAACACACACAATAAATAAAAGGTATATACTGTGTATTAAAATACAAAACACTTCATTTTCTACTTTTTGTTACACTCCCATTAGGTTAATAGTAGAACTGAACACAAACAATAAATAAAAAAATATAAAGTGGTCCTTCGTTTTTCGCAGTCAATAGGGACCAGAAAGTGAAAAACCGTGAAGTAGCACACAACCCCCCCTCCAGAAAATAATATTTTTTATTTTTGTGTGTGTTTGTGTGTGTGTTCAATGTATTTATTCAGATTTAGCATTGGAAAGAGATACATATAAGACATGTTTTTTTCACTTTTTTTTCCCCAAAGTATAATTTAAAAATAAACTTTTATGTACAGTAAATACAGTATATTTTATTTAAAAAAGGAATTTTAAACACTTCAAATGTAATACGAAATTATGATAGGTTTTAAACATGTTACTATCCCACCGAATTATTTTTAAACAAGAATAAAGTAGAAAAATGATTCTTTATGTCCACTCAAATCCGCTCAAGCTGCTCACTTAGACACAATGAGTTGCCACAGCAACTGTTTAACAAGCTAAACGATGGTTGACGCATGCGGCGCTTTGAAGTTTCGGCTTCCAACCATCTCTAGCTAGATCAAACCTTAACGTCTGTCAATCATCGCTAACATTAATAAGCGACTCCAGTGCGCTACCTGACGAATAACAGCAGCAGGAGGGAGAGTGAGACTACGTGATCGCATCGGGACAGCTCATCTGTATTTATTTATTTTTCAATTGAAAAAAAATCTGCGATGGACTGAGGGCGCAAAGTAGCGAGGGATCACTGTATACTGTGTATTAAAATACAAAACACACCTTATTTTCTTTTTTTCCAATAATCTGTTATATTCCGGCTAATATGCAATAGAAAACGCTATTGACATAGTAATGAAAATTAGCGTCGTGTCATGGTGTTTACCATGATGGAGCTCAACCGAAATCCATGGGAGTGAATGAGGGAATGTGCTGTGCGGCTAGCACTGACGTCCTTTAGAGTTTATTTTTCATCCCAAAGTAACTAACACAGCATTCTATTTGAAAATCGTGCTCATAATAATTCTGAATGATTGTTTGTTTTTCAGAGTTCTGTATGGCAATAAAATAACAGAAATCTCCAAAGGACTGTTTGAGGGCCTTTTTTCTCTGCAGCTATTGTGAGTAAATGCACAAACACACATTTTCATTTGCATACACTTTTCAAATTGCTATTCAGCTGAAAACAGTCATTGTGATGTAAAACCATCACGACTAAGCAAACATCAGTAACTTTGGAGAATAATAAAAGGAAAGGCCATCATTTTCATTCTTCAGCAACTTTTAATGCAGCGTTTCTATCTTACAGGTTGCTGAATGCTAATAAGATAGCGTGTCTGCGCGTGGATGCTTTTCAGGACCTCCACAATCTCAACCTTCTATCGTTATATGACAACAAGCTCCAGACCATTGCCAAGGGAACCTTCGCGTCACTGAGGGCTATACAGACGCTGTATGTAAACATACTTTGAAATTACTGGATGTTAGTGGATAAATTGTCTCATTTAAGGCTGAAGATGTCTCATATTAGGTGCATTAAAAACCAGACAATCGGACTCAAGTCAGAGATTCAGACTCGAGTCGAATTGAGCAAATTTGTTGGGCTGCAACTCGACTCCGACTTCGAAAAAAACGCAAACTCGGACTTCACCCGCTTGAGCTGGGAGGGTTCGAAACTTGAGACTCGACGTGACTTGTGAGGCAATAATTCGAGACTTGACTTGGGAGACAATGACTCGAGACTCGACAAGCTGACTTGAAAAACTTTGATCACAGATTGGTTCTCACCTGCCAGTGATCCGCTTAGTCGCCTTAGCTGTTCTTGCCACGCCTTCACAGGACAACATGGCAATCAGTTGAGTACAGACTGAGACAGCAGACGAATCATGGTAAGTTCCGCAGTGCCAGTTCTTCCATTGCGATGGAAAACACCGAAAGGCAACATGCAAGACCAAGGGTTTAGGTTTGGTCTCAACATTGGTAAGGACGATATAACAGCATAACCTGCACGTACACGTTTTGCTAGGGATGGCACATTAATAAGACCAATTCGATTATTGAACGATCAGGGCTACAGTACATCTCTCTCGAATATGAACCTAAATTGATATGCGAAATAAGGGGTGCTCATTACGTCGATCCCGATCGACCAGTCGATCGCAATGCTCGTCTGGGTAGCTCGCGGCATCCCAAAACACTTTTTTGTGCAAGTTCTTCTACTTGAAAAGATTAGAGAGGCCTGTAATTGTCAACATGGGTAAACCTCAACCATGAGAGACAGAATGTGGAAAAAAAAACCAGAAAATCACATTGTTTGATTTTTAAAGAATTTATTTCCAAATTAGAGTGGAAAATAAGTATTTGGTCACCTACAAACAAGCAAGATTTCTGGGTGTGAAAGAAATCTTCTAACGAGGTCTAACGAGGCTCCACTCGTTAGCTGTATTAATGGCACCTGTTTTAACTCATTATCAGTATAAAAGACACCTGTCCACAATCTCAGTCAGTCACACTCCAAACTCCACGATGGCCAAGACCAAAGAGCTGTCGAAGGACACCAGAGACAAAATTGTAGACCTGCACCAGGCTGGGAAGACTGAATCTGCAATAAATAAAACATTTGGTGTAAAGAAATCAACTGTGGGAGCAATTATTAGAAAATGGAAGACATACAAGACCACTGATAATCTCCCTCGATCTGGGGCTCCATGCAAGATCTCACCCCGTGGAATCAAAATAATAACAAGAACGGTGAGCAAAAATCCCAGAACCACACAGGGGGACCTAGTGAATGACCTACAGAGAGCTGGGACCACAGTAACAAAGGCTACTATCAGTAACACAATGCGCCACCTGGGACTCAAATCCTGGACTGCCTCCTGCTGAAGAAAGTACACGTCCAGGCCCGTCAGCGGTTTGCTAGAGAGCATTTGGATGATCCAGAAGAGGAATGGGAGAATGTGTTATGGTCAGATGAAACCAAAATAGAACTTTTTGGTAGAAACACAGGTTCTCGTATTTGGAGGAGAAAGAATACTGAATTGCATCAGGAGAACACCATACCCACCGTGAAGCATGGGGGTGGAAACATCATGCTTTGGGGCTGTTTTTCTGCAAAGGGACCAGGACGACTGATCTGTGTAAAGGAAAGAATGAATGGGGGGAGAGATTTTGAGTGAAAATCTCCCTCCATCAGCAAGGCCATTGAAGATGAGATGTGGCTGGGTCTTTCAGCATGACAATGATCCCAAACACACAGCCAGGGCAACAAAGGAGTGGCTTCGTAAGAAGCATTTCAAGGTCCTGGAGTGGCTTAGCCGGTCTCCAGATCTCAACGCCATAGAAAATCTGTGGAGGGAATTGAAAGTCCGTGTTGCCAAACGACAGCCCCAAAACATCTGCATGGAGGAATAGGCCAAAATACCAGCAACAGTGTGTGAAAAGCTTGTGAAGAGTTACAGAAAATGTTTGACCTCTGTTATTTTCCAACAAAGGGTACATAACAAAGTATTGAGATGAACTTTTGGTATTGACCAAATACTTATTTTCCACCATGATTTGCAAAAACATTCTTTAAAAATCAAACAATGTGATTTTCTGGGTTTTTTTCACATTCTGTCTCTCATGGTTGAGGTTTACCCATGTTGACAATTACAGGCCTCCCTAATATTTTCAAGTGGGAGAACTTGCACAATTAGTGGTTGACTAAATACTTATTTGCCCCACTGTATAAGGTTATGCAGCCCCCATCTCTCTCTGAGCAGTTTCTTGCTCAGGTTTTTCTGGTTCTATAGTTTCCATCAGCGTTCACTACATGTCTCACAGTTTAACTAACGATGACAATAGAAAACACAAACAGAAGGACAATTCTCTTGGAGCAGCTTCCTACTCGTGTTTTGCAGGTTAGACAGTTCACACAATTTAATGTTATGCTTAAGCTGATGCAGGTTGGACTTTAATAAGCAAAATTACTTAATTTAGCAAAATTAGTGGTGTGTTTCCCACCTAGACAACATTGGCATCTTTTTAAATGACCTACTGTGGCTGTTGCTGGCCGAAAAAAATTTCCTCTTCAAAGGAGGCGGTGGACGCGACATGTTATCGACATGTATTTCTGTTGGAGCTGTGGGAATGTGAGCGTGCGTGTGTGTGTTGGGGGTGGGTCGAGTCATCAGCCAATCAAACGTGCGTTTGGGGTGGAAAAAATGGACTCGCTTTTCACTCGCATTCAGCGAGTGAAAAGCGAGTCCATTTTACAAGGGGTCAATGTAAGTTTGAACATAATAAAAATGATTCACTTAATAATGGTAGGGTCAATTCTATCCTTGCACCAGATGGGAAGATAATTATCGGTAGAACTGAACTCATTATATAATCCATATGTGGACAATTTGAGCATCCTGAAAAGTTGGTAGTGTTATGTCCCTACCGTCCCTATGCTAACCTACGCCCTTGTGCAAGACCTGCAGCGCCAATATTTGTGATAATGAAGGCACAATATCAAACTGCATTGTTTTTTGTTTTTTTTACATTGATTTTCATTGACAGTAAAGTTTTTTCAAAGATTAACCTGTGTGCTTTGTGAGAGCGCTGGGGAACAATGGTGAAGGCCTTGACTAACCTGTGACTCAACTTGACTCAACCCGACAACCTTTTGACTTGACACAACTTGTCTTTACAACCTTTGACACGACACAACTCATCTTTACAACCTCATAACTCGACCTGACTTGACATAACCTCGTGAATCGACTCGACTTACACAACAGGTAAGGCTCGTGACTTACTTGTGAACCGGATAATAGTGACTCGTGCAGCTGTCTGTTACACGTAGACACTCACACACAAACCACACAAAGAAAGAAAGAAAGAAATCCAAAATCCTAAAGCAACAACTATATTCCTAGAAAATCAATTTTTTAAAATTAATCACTTTGTAATAAATACAGTATAGAACAAGTGGTGGCAATCTGCTGTTAAACTATGTGCTTTTGTAATAGTGTATAACACAAGCACATATGATTCACACAACTTTTTGCAGGCCAACCTTATCTTTCTGACTGCTTCCATGTGTTGCATGCATATGGTAATATTCACCCTGTTTATGTCACAGTCATTTAGCCCAAAACCCATTCATCTGTGACTGCCACCTGAAGTGGCTGGCGGACTACCTGCAGGACAATCCTATCGAGACAAGCGGCGCCCGCTGCACCAGCCCTCGGCGGCTCGCCAACAAACGAATCGGACAGATCAAGAGCAAGAAGTTCCGCTGCTCAGGTATGAACGAACACGCAACGTGACAGACCTCCGGGGCTCATTGTTATTCCTCTGACTGAACATTCACCCATGCAAACGCGGGTAATCATCATACCCAAACTGACAAGCTCCCGTCTCGCTCTCATACTGTGTCTTCCTGCTTGGTATTTCCCCTGCAATTTTTTTCTCTGCGCCCCTGCACACACACACACAAACCCACACACAAAACTTGAGAGTAATTTCTTGGAACCCAGTGCTTGATTCGATGTATTGTTTCCATCATTTTCACTCTCTCTTTGTTTCCCTGCAATAGCCAGAGAACAGTATTTCATCCCAGGTATTGTAAATCAAGCATGTGTCGAAATGTGAGCGTGTGTGTCAGTCTATCACAGCAAGTTATTTGCAGTCACGGTTTGGAGTGCAATTGTTTCACTGACGCCTGTCTAATTCTAACATGACAGCCTGAATTTTCACACTACAGCTTAACATTTGTCCACTGAAGTCCACATGGATGTTATTTTAAACTACATATCTTTGCGAACTCTGGGGTCTCAAAGGCAGTTTGTCCACTCTTTGCTGATCAGTAACGTGAAAAAGCAATATTTGCACTTCTGTTTCTCAATTTAAAGCTGGTAAGATTTACAATACAGTGGACCCCTGTATTTGTTGAGGTTAGAGACCAAACCAGACGAATAATAGACATATAGTTGCTATAGAAATGCAAATTAAGGCAACACTAGGTAACTTTTCAACCTTAATAAAATATTTTTTATAACATTTGTGATGATATGTTGAGTGACAACTAGTTGAATGACACCTCTTTTATATCTTGAGGGGGTCTGTATCGCTCTCACTGGCACAAATTAACTTTGGGGAGGGTGGCAGGAACTACAAATGTGCTGACTGCTTTACGGCATATGTCACTTCTCCCTTTCATTATTAAAACGGAAGTCTATGCAAGCGCTTTCGCGCAGATTCTGCAAAGATGGCAGAGCAACAAAAGAGACAAAAAGTTTTTGTCCGAGGAGGGGGAAAAAAAGGGAGGCTCAACTGAACTCGTCAGCGCTGACGAGTTTGGGTGGTTGAGTTTAGCCACACTAAGTGACACGGTTGCTAACAGTAATTTGGCTATTGTTTAGCCACAACTGGATTAATTACCTATTCATTCTTCACACAGCTGCTGGAAACAGAAAAGTCGTTTAATCCATCTGCAGGCTACCGGGAGATCATGATTTTACGACACTGCGGGTGTGCACTATTCCTCATGGGAAATGCAGTCTTCCTTAACTCATTCACTCCCAGCCATTTTCAACGGAGCAAGGCCCTTCGCTCCCGGCCGTTTTACTGGATTTTGACTGATTTTGCAAGGCCCACAGAAAATTCTGTTCTATTGCTATATAAACATGGAACCCACCAAAAGAAAGATTGTACTCTGTTCTTTCAGCAGAAAAAAAGTTAATTCATATCTTTTTCCATTATTTAGAAATCAGCATTAGAAAATGGGTTAGCTTGAGCAATTTTCCAATTTCTGATGAAAAAACAGAGAAATTGAGCTTCTTGTAAAAGCATACATTTCAAACATAACTTTGATTTTAACACAGCTATTTTTCGCTTTTGTGACATCCCAAAAATCTTAATACTATATTCCTTCTACAAAATAACATAAACAACAAGACAAATAGAGCTTTTAATTGCAAAGTAACAATTTATTTTCACATAACTAAACTATTGAACTGTTGAACTATTTGCGCACGGGAAGGCTCTCGGCTGCTCCCGGTTGAATGAGGTGGCTCCCAGTAATCTGATGAGTCCGGATCAAGATCGGTCTCACTTTTTTCATCATCTTCATCATCTTCATCGTTTGTTTCAACCTCGGGCTCAGGAGTAACGCAACGTGAGCTCCGCAGAACGCGTATGGAACCTGACGCTGTTGTGGCCGTCACTGTATGTCTCATTAAGATAGATTTTTTTTAATCCTTCTTTGGCGATGGTTTCGTTTTCTTTTCAAAACACTCCTCCAGTGTCGTTTGCCTTTTTTTTTTCAGATCGTTCTCCTTTCCGGTTCTTTCAAAATGCGCTACTGCCCTCCAGTGGCCAGTTTTATTGCTTTAAAATGAGTTTTGAGCATTGTGCATTGCAGTTTAGGCGCAATAGAACCTAGAGATGCCGCTTGTCAAAAAAAAAAAAAAAAAACGTAAAAGACGTATAAATAAGTTTTTGAGACGCTGAAAAAATTAAAAATAGAACGTATTTATAAATTTTTGGGAGCAAATGAGTTAAGGCAAAATACTACCGCTTTTGTACACCGGCGTCGCTAAAATCGACCAAAACTGAAAAGTTGCTTAGTGTTGCTTTACGTACATTAATT
Source organism: Corythoichthys intestinalis (assembly GCF_030265065.1). Lineage (NCBI taxonomy): Eukaryota > Metazoa > Chordata > Actinopteri > Syngnathiformes > Syngnathidae > Corythoichthys > Corythoichthys intestinalis. The sequence continues at coordinate 24,324,795 of NC_080402.1, forward strand.
ACTTTCTGTAATAGATTTCATTGAAGAAACAATGTGAGTAAAATTGCCTCCCAATAAATCTACAACATGTACATACCAGGTCTCTATAGAAAGGGTGCTGGTCCCTGATTGGTAAATTCAATGTTTTGTTTTTTTCTTCGTTTTCTAAAAGTTTAAAGAAAAACTTTTGGATTTTCTTGCTACATGATATAAAGTATACACATACCAGTGTTCATGTGACCATGACTTAATGCCGTATATGCATCAAGAGATGATCACATTTGGTTTTAATCACACTCGTTGCACCTATTATAAAGACACTGGGGAAAATTTGATTTGCAACCTTTGCATGACAGACTTTGTGCACACGCATGTGGTCCTGTGGCGCAACAACTGAGCTTATTAACCAGGAGTCCTCTTCACAGAGGCAAATGATAACGTCCACTTTGTCCGCTGAGGGACATCAAAAGGTCACAAGCTTGCCTCGCACAGGAGGGTGCTGGGAAATATGCAAATCCTACATCAGTTGTAGGGATGCTGGTGGCGGTCATTACTGCAGCAGAGCGCATTGTCTCTGGGTGTCTATGCATGTGTGTATACACACGTGTAAGTGTGTTCACTGCAGTCATTAAGTCTGAAGCTCACCAGGGCACAGAGGTTTCAAAGCCCATGCAGATGCCACATGCAGAGAAAAACTGAATATTTTAAGAACATTATAAATGGAAAAGTTGGCTAACATTGAGAATCTTTACATGTGGAAGTGCAACTTTGATTCTTTTGCTTGTCTTAAAAATTAAAGATCAAAAGGATTTTACTTCACTTTTGTAACTTTGTAAAAGCTAAATGATGAATTTTTTAAAAGCTAAATGATGTTTCAATGCTTTTGACGGCTTAGATGTCCAATCCATTAGGACTGGGAGAATTTGATTGCTTCGAGCTTCTCACAGTCCAAATGAATTGGACATCTGTCGCCGTCACTGGCAACGAAAAAAATGATTTATTCAATGACATTAAAGCAGTTACAACAGTAGGAAGGTTGTGTATTTATGTCCTGCGTTTCATTGGTAAATGCCAGCACTGTATGGTCAATCAGCTTATGTACAGTGGTTTGAAAAAGTATCTGAAACTTTTGGAATTACTCACATTTCTGCCGAAAACCACCATCAAATGATCTTTGTCAAAATCACACAGATGAAAATACAATGTCTGCTTTAACTAAAACCACCCAAACGTTTATAGGTTTTCATATTTTAATGAGGATAGCCTGCAAACAATGACAGAAGGGGAAAAAAATATTAAGTGAACCCTCTGCCTAAGGAGACGTAAAGAGCAATTGAAACCAAGTTTTAACAGACATTTTAAGTCAGGTGTGTGCCCAATCACTGATGAGTGGTTTAAAGCTGCCCTGCCCACTATAAAACACATAACTGGTAAGAAATGTCTTGATGAGAAGCATTGCTGGATGTTCATCAATCGACAGTCAGAGAAGTTGTCTACAAATGGAGAGAGTTTGGCACTGTTGCTTCTCTCCCAAGGAGTGGCCGTCCACCCAAGATGACGTCAAGAGTTCAGCGCAGAAAACTCAGAGAGGTAAAAAAGAACCCAAGAGTGTCCGCTAAAGACATACCGAAATCACTGGCACAGTCCAATATCTCTGTGCACACATCAACTATATGTAAAACTATGGCCAAGAATGGTGTTCATGGGAAGACTCCACAGAGGAAGCCACTGCTGTCTAAAAAAAAATTTGTTGCTTGCTTAATATTCGCAAAGAGGCACTTGGACACTCCATAGAGGTTTTAGCAAAATATTTTGTGGACTGATGAAACCAAAGTTGAATTGTTTGGGAGTAACACACAACGTCATGTGTGGAGGAAAAATGGAACAGCTCACCAACATCAACACCTCATCCCCATCGTGAAGGATGGTGGAGGGAACATCATGATTTGGGGCTGTTTTGCTGCCTCAGGGCCTGGACAACTTGCAATCATTAATGGAAGAATGAATTCAAAAGTTTATCAGGATGTTTTGGAAGAAAACCTGAGGCCGTCTGCCAGACAGTTAAAGCTAAAAAGAGGATGGATGCTGCAAAAAGACAATGATCCAAAACACAGAAGTAAATGAACTGCAGAATGGTTTCAGAAGCACAAAATACACGTTCTGGAATGGCCAAGTCAAAGTCCAGAATTGAACCCCATTGAGATGCTGTGGCGTGACCTAAAGACAGCAATTCATGCCAGACATGACCAGGATTCTAACTGAACTACAGCAGTTTTGTTGGGAATAAAGGGGGAAGATTAGTCCTGATCGATGTGCCAGACTGATAAGCAGCTACAGGAAGTGTCTGCTTGAAGTTATTGCTGCCAAAGGCGTGGCCACAAAATATCATTGTGATGGTCCACCCCCCCCCCATTGTTTTCATACTATCCTTATTAAAATATGAAAACCTACAAATGTTTGGGTGGTTTTAGTTTAAGCAGACAGTTTTTTCATCGGTGTGATTTTGACAAAGATCAGATCACATTTGATGGACATTTAATGCAGAAATGTGAGAAATTTCAAAAAGTTCAGGCACTTTTTCATACCACTGTACATCTTAACCGTCAATAGCAGCCAACAAGTTATTTGATTATTACGTTTTAATACTGTGGTTATGGAATGAGTAAATGTGTGCGTGTTGAATGCAAGTGCCCACCTGTTGTCATGTTATGACAGCACACATTCGCCCACTTTCACATGAATACATGCCTGTAAAACACGCTTTGGCCTTTCTTCTTCCCCCCGCTTTATATCAGCTTTCTGCTTCCTTTTGGAATCAATAAGTAAACTCCCTTCTTCTCTCCCCTGTACTGCCTTTCTCACACACTCAGGAGTACACCATGTCAGCTGTAAGTAACACACACACAAAGATGAGACGCTGTTGTGCGTCAAAACCAACCTTATGTGCCTGAACTCACCTCTGTCCTTTGACCCGATCCCTTGGCCTCCTTGTGTACATTTATACACAAAAACAAGATAACAGTGGCCTTAACACACAATGGTTTATACATTTTTATGTGTGTCTGTGTGAGAGGAGAGATTTTGGGTGTGGATGTCTGCTCGTGCGTTATTAAAAGACTGGGCTTCTCTTGGTTTCAATGGTGCTGTAACTCTCCTCCCACTCCTGCAATCACTGTTTTTTCCTGTTTCTCATGTCTGTGAATATAAACGTCTTCCTCCTTCTCTCCTTCTAATGCCTGCTTTTTATTGAGCCTTGTTGTTTTCGGCTTCCTCTCTTCTCTCCTCTCTCTATCCTCTTCCTTACGTTTAATTTTTTTAATGAAAGCAACTTCCTGTTTCACTAGCTTAGCTAAATTGTCAGTGTTTTCAGGCTCCTGTCTTCCCCCATCACTACTACTGTACATTTCTAATTCCTTCCTGTTCCACTTATAGTAAACTGACTGGCATCTCCTCCCATTTCCCTTTCCATAAGACATTTCTTATGAGTCTGGTCCAAAAAAAAAAAAAGTGGAGATGATGGTAAAATTTTTCATTGGATTTTTGTCCATGGATGAGACCATGAGACTCATTTAGGAATACAATATGTTAATGTGACGCTGCAGTTTTTCAAGTGCACAGGCATAGACTTCCCTATCATTTGTTTGGGGCCTATTGTCAAATACTTAAAATTCAAATATTTTCCAAAACCAAAGCCGCTAGCGACCTAAAACCAAAACAAGCACTTCCCATAGGCATACATGAGTCTCCATGAGCAGCGTCATCAAAAAATTTAAAGTCGTTCCCTTATAAAATCCCGATTACCGGTAAGTATTTAACAAAAACTTAAAATAGCTTTAAAATTCTCAGATTTTATGCTGGATCCACAAACATCACCAAATGCAGAGATAATCACCTATATTTTCAGGATCAATAGCAATATTTAACATATCTTATGCACGAAATAGTGACTTCAATTTTTTTTATTTAGTGCAATTTTGACATGTTTTCAACAGTTAATAAATCACTCAATTTTCACTTCAGAAACTTAATGGTTGAGGAAAGCATGCAGAATCGTTTTAATTTTACTCAACAAAAACAAATACAATCACAACTTTTTTAAGATGAATTCCGATGTCACTATTACCTCAGCACATTTTCCCGGCTATCTGGCCCTAGTTGTTTTTAGATTGAAATGTTACATACGATAAAACACGTGAAAGCTAATTTTTTTAATGGACGCAGAAATGTTCAAATCACTAGGGGTTTTTTTTTCCAAAAAAACAGGCAGTTGGCCAAAAATTACCTGATTATTTGAATGTAAAGTTACGCTATTGTGTATGGATACAAAATCCAACATGGCGCCCATCACTTAACGAAGAGCTTTTTAAATTTAAAAAAATCTCGTAAATAAAAATGTAAACCCCGTAATTTCAACAGATATGAACGTAAAACAGTCTAGATTCTTGGTTAAAAGCAACAAAAAAAGGGCTGTTATCATTAATTTTACATAAATATTTCAAGCTAAAGTTACGCTAATTTTTTTCATTCATTTCATTTTTTCACAACCCTTTTAAAGTGCGTGCATGGTGCTATTTAATATAATAATTACCTTGAATCCTCGACCAAATCACTCTTGAGGGACTCCTGCCTGCTTGTATGCACTAAAACTTTCGTCCTGTTTCAACGTAAATACAGCGTTAGAATGCAGCATGTGTTTGAGTTCATTGCAGTAAAAGCTTCCACAACACTCTGCCAGGGAAGCAGTGGCGCAATGTCTGTAGGAACTGTCTCGTCAACTGATAGTGAAGTCTATAGCATAGGTTACATTAACAGGGTGTATTGAATCAAATCGTCCAAAATTAAATTTAAACTGCATTGGACCATGTTTTTTTTTTTAAATTAAGTTTGTTTTATATATCTATATGTTTTATATATATCTATATACAGTGGGGAGAACAAGTATTTGATACACTGCTAATGGGCTTTCCCATTGGCAGTGTATCAAATACAGTATATATAATACAGTATATGTATATATATATATATATATATATATATATATATATATATATATATATATATATATATATATATATATATATGTAAATGGCGGAAAACACTCTGGTAACTTGAACTTTCTGAGGGAAGAAAAATTTTGAACACGAAGGCATTTAAATTTTTTTTTTTTTTATTAAACCTCTAAACCCTAACTCGAGGTGAGATTATAGGAGAGCGTAATTAATGACACCATGATTTGAACGAGATATTATTATTATTATATTATATATATTATTATTACTTACCTTGTTTTGATCCAAAAACTCCATGTAGTACTTCTCACTGAGTGTCAAGACAAAGCTGTGAATGGCCACAGCCGTACTTTTTGGGGATTTTATGGGTGAAACACGGAAATACAACAAGGGTCGCAATACAGAAATCGCAGATATATTTCAATTTTTCTTCGTTTGGATCAATGATTTATCATCTAAAATATCAGGGAAAATGTGACAGTAACAAAAACAATGCAATTAAGCAATAGTAATGAGGTAGATATCCGTGACCTATTTACAGACACTATTTTTTTCATTGTGATGTAATTTGTTTAAAAGTTTAAAATATGCGAATGAATAATTTTATAGTATTTTTTTTTCTTTTAATATCAGACATCAATTAATGATTCCAAACTAAAAATGATAGACATTTTGAATAATAAATATAATTACTTAGGGGGCTACTTGGGGGCTTAATGCGCCATGAATCTGCTATGGCAGCATGTAGACATATTGTTTTATCAAACACAACAGTTCTTTTGCCTTAAAATACAGCTGTTTATTTTAAAGAGGGGTGCAAGAGCAGAAACTGTATTTTCAGCCTTGTCTGTGTTTTCCGCCATATACTGAATATCTTTTTATGATTTTAGCATTTATTGATTTTTTAATTTTTTTCACAAAAATAAAAATAAAAATATGCAAGTATACATTTTTTTAATTGTATTTGGCAAACTTAGTGGGAAATGACTTTGGCTCTTCCTCACCCCTTCCTCCTCCTTTTCCTTCTCCCCTTCTCGCTCGCTGCCGCAATCCTCCCCACCCCTGTGTTCCAGCGGAGGAGCAGTCAGTCAGCAGGTTGTTCCTTTGTGCTTGATCTAACCATGTGGCTGCCAGGTTCCTAAAAGTGGAACATGGTTCTGTCAAGCACCATGGAACGGCTCTGCCAGTCCCTACAGCATGGCCAAGATGCAAGACACAGCTGTCTGTCTACTCTATGTGTGCGCGTGTGTCTGAGCGCGAGCATGTTTAATTGACGTGTGTATGTATGGAAATTTTTGTAACCTCTCGATGAGATTACCAGTAAACTCTGGGGCTCGACTCCTACTGACGAACACTGAGGCGGGCAAGTGACGCTGTGTTGTGATTGCAACTAGGTACGGAGGATTACCGCAGCAAGCTAGGAGGGGACTGCTTCGCCGACCTGGCCTGCCCTGACAAATGCCGCTGCGAGGGCACCACTGTGGACTGCTCCAACCAAAAACTCACCAAAATACCAGACCACATACCGCAATATACTGCCGAACTGTGAGTCACTCAGTTAACTACCAAGTGCATTCGTCTCAAAGAAGAAAATATATCAGCCTTCATTTATCTCCTTCTCCTTTTTCAATGTGGTTGTCCTCTAAATACATCTTCAATCTCTGTCTCTCTCCCCTCAGGCGTCTGAACAACAATGAATTTACTGTTCTTGAGGCCACGGGCATCTTCAAAAAGTTACCCCAGCTCCGGAAGATGTGAGTCAGACATGTAGTGAGTCTCACTGGAACATAGTAGCTGTACCGAAGTCACGTTCAGGTCATGAAGAGAAAACAGTTGACTTTGCGGAGCGTTACTTCCTCAGCTCTCTTGAATAATAGCCTAATTCCCTCAAAGTTTCACATTTCTTTATGTTTTCTTTGCCCTTCTTCCTCCTGCACTAGTAACCTGAGCAATAACCGCATCACTGACATAGAGGAGGGCACTTTCGAAGGAGCTTCAGGGGTCAACGAGCTTATTTTGACCTCCAACAGATTGGAAAATGTACATCACCGCATGCTGAAGGGACTCGGTGGCCTGCGCACACTGTGGGTAGACAAACACACAGACCTTTAGTTTCATACGAACAGTTTTTAAAGTAAATACACCAACTGGATAATAGTCTTGAGGAATAACTCATGGTTTCACTTTCATTTAAGATCAAATTTGAACAAAGGGACCCCTAGTTCTAAATTGAAACTTAAAGCGCAGGTGAAGAACTTTTCGGATTTTGGTGTAATTTTACAAATATAAACTTTGTAAGAGTTCGTCGAATCAACCATGTCATTTCTAACACGTAACTGTGAGGATAATTTGCGTTTTTTAGCACTCTGTCAGTACTGCATTCCCAAACCCGGAAGTGTGACGTAAATTCCCTAATGCGACAGATGACTATCCACAGCGAGCATAGCAGCAGCAACGATATCAGTGATATTTCCACCGAAAGTAACCATTCAGGATTGGTCTTTCGTGATGCTAACGATGGCAAAGGCTCCCAGGAAAGATGATTTACAATTAATCCCTACATGTTTGAACCTGAGGCATCAGATGACGACGATTTACTCGCCACAGCGGACGTTGGTGATGACGCCGGTTGGCAGCTCAACACTGCACGAAAGGAAGACTGGTAAACCTACAGTTGTGGTCAAAGGTTTACATACACTTGTGAAGAACATAATGTCATGGCTCTCTTGAGTTTGCAGTTATTTCTACAACTCTGAATTTTCTCTGATAGAGTCATTGGAACAGATACTTCTTTGTCACAAAAAAACATTCATGACGTTTGGTTTTTTTATGACTTTATTATTTAATTTAATAATTCTAGCCTGATTTAGCCATTCCATTACCACTTTTGATGTGTATGGTCATTGTCCTGTTGGAACACCCAACTGCGCCCAAGACCCAATCTTCGGGCTTATGACGTTAGGTTATCTTGAAGAATTTGAAGGTAATCCTCCTTCTTCATTATCCCATTTACTCTCTGTAAAGCACCAGTTCCATTGGCAGCAAAACAGCCCCACAGCAAAATACTACCACCACCGTGCTTGACGGTAGGCATGGTGTACTTGGGGTTAAAGGCCTCACCTTTTCTCCTCCAAACATATTGCTTGGCATTGTGGCCAAACAGTTCGACTTTTGTTTCGTCTGACCACAGAACTTTCCTCTAGAAGGTCTTATCTTTGTCCATGTGATCAGCAGCAAACTTCAGTCGAGCCTTAAGGTGCCGCTTTTGGAGCAAGGGCTTCCTTCTTGCACGGCAGCCTCTCAGTCCATGGAGATGCAAAACACGCTTGACTGTGGTCACTGACACCTGTGTTCCAGCAGCTTCTAATTCTTGGCAGATCTGCTTTTTGGTGATTCTCGGTTGAATCTTCACCCTCCTGACCAATTTTCTCTCAGCAGCAGGTGATAGCTTCCGTTTTCTTCCTGATCGTGGCAGTGACAAAACTGTGCCATGCACTTTATACTTACAAACAATTGTTTGCACTGTTGCTCTTGAGACCTGCAGCTGCTTTGAAATGGCTCCAAGTGACTTTCCTGACTTGTTCAAGTCAATGATTGTTCAAGTCAATAATCACTCACAAGAAATTGCTAATTCGTGTTGCTGTATGTATATTTTTGACCCAGCAGATTTGATCACTTTTTCTGTTAACCCATAATAAAGTAATAAAAGAACCAAACTTCATGAATGTTTTTTGTGACAAAGAAGTATTTGTTCCAATCAATCTATCGGAGAAAAATCAGAGTTGTAGAAATAACTGGAAACTCAAGAGAGCCATGACATTATGTTCTTCACAAGTGTATGTAAACTTTTGACCACAACTGTATGTCTCGCATCGTGATTTCTCTCTGAACCTTTCTTTCCCCAGTCATTCTGTGATATAATTATCAGTCATTGCATAAACACACGAGTAGTTAAATAGATCTAGTAATGAACGTATCAAATTGGAGACAACCTGTCAGCTGTCTTATCACAGGCAAGCAACAACAACAACAACAAAACTGGTCGTGATCAAGTAATAAAGGTATCAAATTGACATGAACAGACAACCTGTCAGCTGTCTTATGACAGACAAGCAATGAAACAAAAAAGAAAAAAAAAAAAACAGGTCGCACTTCAGCGAACAGGCAGTTTGTTTTGCCCTCCTATATCAAAAGAATTGCATCAAATTTTAGAATTTGAAAAGCCAGTAAGGGTCCACTTACGTCAGGCAAGCAACAACAAAAAGAAAAACAGGTCTCGATCAAGTAATAAACGTACCAAATTGCCAGTGAGGGTCTACTTACGCGGTGGCGGACTTGGCAATTTTGGGGCCTAAGGCGAACATATCCAGGGGCCCTCTTCATGGGTCAGGGGTTAAAAAGGTGAGATGGATGTGGAGGAAATATTTTCCGGTACACCAGGGCTGTCCTAAACGACAAATTTTCTCCTGATTAGTCAGCCGACTAGTTTTACGATTAGTCGACTAATCTAATAATTTTCTTATTTTTACTAATTTAGCAATGACATTTTTGTTGACGCTTATTGATTCACAAAATCATTTTTGGAACACTTAAATTCTTTATTAAAGTACAAATAATCATGTAAATAACAATAATTAATCACAAATAAACAATGAGGTTAAATTATTGATAGCATTTACTAGTGCAGAAGAATAGAAAGTAAACAGATTCAGAACACTGACTTTGCCTTTCCAACATTATTTAAAACAATTCTTTAAAAAAAATTCTAGCATCATTATGATAGTATACAACTATATATAATAGTATAATAATTATAAGAACTAGGCCTGCAAGCAGGACTGAACGGGCCCTCGCAATCTAGCGCAACTCGGACGTCACGCAACTCGGACTGTGTGCAGGTCAGGGTGGTGGCAGATCCTCCTCTCTAATCATCTCATTAGAACCTAACATGCTCGAAAGTCGCCTATATACAATCCCACACCCAAGAGATAAAAACCCCTATTGGAGCGAGTACTACAAAAAAGGAGCCACTACTGAGCTGTGCAGCCAAGCCCTTATTCAAAACCCAAAATTAATCTTCTAAGTGGGCCAATTCATCCAAGTGTGCCAAATATTGTGGCTCTATAAGCTGCCTGAGTCTCTGGAAAAAAATATTTCCTTTAAATGGCGAACAAAGGGTCGTCACGGCAACAGACAGAGACACTTGGACATGGGCCGTAAATAAGTATTTTAATAGCTGTTGAAACTACAATGACCAACCTGAAAAGAACTGAACATGTATTGGAAAAACGAGTGACTTTCAATTGCCACTAGTTGGCGCTGTAGGTTTGATGCAAATGACCCCTACAAGGCCCTTCAGGGTATGACTCTCAAGAAGCACGGGAAGTTTGGCGCAGATATGTTGTATATCTGCCGAGTTATGACTGTTCAAAGTTTTTGGAGAGAAAAATTGTTGACAGTCATTTTCACTTTCCTGTTTGGACCCCTCCGCTTCAACGAAACTTCAATATTTTTCATCAGGCACCTGAAGACAGGTCTTAAGGCTTCCCTTATGCAGGTTTGAGGTAGATTGATTTTTTTCCCTTGGAGAAGGAGTGTGTCCTGTAAAAAAGGGCATTTCCTGTTCCCACTAGGAGGCGCCAGGCACAAATGGTAAAATTTCAATCCAGTCGTGCTCAGGCTTGTATACCTCACACACAGGCCAGATTTAAAATAGATTGAACGTTGTATGAGGGAGTTATCAGTCATTTTCCGAATTCGGTGTTTTGGCGAAAAAATGGCCGACTTTGGCACCCCGGCCAGGTCAGGCCCGTGAATGAAAACACACCATTTTGATAACTTAAGATTTCATATGCCTCATGAACAGTCTCGCCAATTTTGAGAATGATCAAACTAATTCCCTAGGTGCCAAGGTGTAAAATGTGCACACTGTAAATCGATAAAAAATTCACATTCAATCCAAAATACCCGATTTCCTGTTGGGTTTGGAATACGCATGCAAGAGACTTTTTGGAGCAGTTTTGTACAAGGTATTGACTCTCCGAATTTCATCCCTCTACGTTGAAAAAACCTAAATGGAGAGGCCTTTTTGAAAATTTCAAGGGGGCGACACTGAGCCATTTTGTTACATGTTTTCGTAACGTTGCAAGATTATTGAACGTTATGCAAAGTCGCATGTATGTCGAAATTTTTGAGAGTTTTCGTGCATGTTCAAGCCTCCAAATGTAAACTCCTACTGTGAACCGATAAAAATATCACTTTTGATCCAAAATACCCGATTTCCTGTTGGATTTGGAATATGGGTGCAAGAGACTTTTTGGAGCAGTTTTGCATAAGGTATCTACTCCCCAAATTTCCTTGCTCTATGTTGAAAAAACCCAATAGGAAAGGCCTTTTTTAAAACTTCTTTCTGTCGCCACTAGTTGGCACTGTAGAGTTGATGCAAATGACCCCTACAAGAACCTTCAGAGTATGACTCTCAACAAACACGGAAAGTTTGGCGCAGATATGTTGCATATCTGCCGAGTTATGACTGTTCAAAGTTTTTGGCGAGACAAATTGTTGACGGTCATTTTCACTTCCAGTTTGGACCTCTCCGCTTCAACGAAACCTCAATATTTTTCATCAGGCACCTGAACACATGTCTTGAGGCTCCCCTGAAACAGGTTTGAGGTCAACAGATTTTTTTCCCTTGGAGGAGGAGCCTGTCTCGTAAAGAAGTCCATTTCCTGTTCCCACTAGGGGGCGCCAGGCCTAATGGGTAATATTTCAATGCAGTCGTGTTCAGGCTAGGATATCTCATATACATGCTAGAAATGAAAAAGATTGAACGTTGTATCACGGAGTTTTTAATCATTTTCTGAATTTGGTGTTTTGCCCAAAAATGGCCGACTTTGGAACCACGCCCAGGTCAGACCCTTGAGTGAAAACTCACCATTTTGAAAACTTAAGATCTCATATGTCTCCTGAATAGTCTGACCAATTTTGAAGATGATCCAACTATTTTCTTCAGCGACAAGGTCTCAAATGTAAATCGATAAAATTTCACATTTGATCCAAAATTTCCGGCTTCCTGTTTGGTTTGGAATATGGGTGCAAGAGACTTTTTGGAGCAGTTTTGCACAATGTATCGACTCGCCAAATTTCATTGTTCTACGTTGAAAAAACCTAATAGGAGAGGCCTTTTTGAAAATTTCAAGGGGGCGCCACTGAGCGATTTTGTTAAAATTTTTTGTAGATTATCAAAATTTACGCCAAGTTGCATGTATGTGCAAATTTTGGTGAGTTTTTATGCATGTTCAAGCCTCCAAATGTAAACTCCTACTGTGAACCGATAAAAATTTCACATTCGATCAAAAATACCCGATTTCCTGTTGGATTTGGAATACGGGTGCAAGAGACTTTTTGGAGCAGTTTTGCACAAGGTATCGACTCCCCAAATTTCATCACTCTCTGTTAAAAAAACCTAATAGGAAACGCCTTTTTGAAAAATTCAAGGGGGCGCCACTGAGGCATTTTGCTACATTTTTTCGTAACATTGCAAGATTATTGAACGTTATCTAAAGCCGCATGTATGTGCAAATTTTTAAGAGTTTTTGTGCATATTCAAGCCTCCAAATGTAAACTCCTACTGTGAACCCATGAAAATTTCACATTCGATCCAAAATACCCGATTTCCTGTTGGATTTGGAATATGGGTGCAAGAGACTTTTTGGAGCAGTTTTGCATAAGGTATCTACTCCCCAAATTTCCTTGCTCTATGTTGAAAAAACCCAATAGGAAAGGCCTTTTTTAAAACTTCTTTCTGTCGCCACTAGTTGGCACTGTAGAGTTGATGCAAATGACCCCTACAAGAACCTTCAGGGTATGACTCTCAACAAACACGGGAAGTTTGGCGCAGATATGTTGTATATCTGCCGAGTTATGACTGTTCAAAGTTTTTTGCGTGACAAATTGTTGACGTTCATTTTCACTTTCCTGTTTGGACCCCTCCGCCTCAACGAAACCTCAATATTTTTCATCAGGCATCTGAACACAGGTCTTAAGGCTCCCCTGATGCAGGTTTGAGGTCAACAGATTTTTTTCCCTTGGAGGAGGAACCTGTCTCGTAAAAAAAGGCATTTCCTGTTCTCACTAGGGGGCGCTAGACCTAATGGGTAATATTTCAATGCACTCGTGTTAAGGGTGGGATACCGCATATACATGGCAGATATGAAAAAGATTGAAAGTTGTGTCAAGGAATTATTAGCCATTTACTGAATTCGGTGTTTTGCCGAAAAAATGGCCGACTTTGGCACCACGCCCAGGTCAGACCCGTGAATGAAAACACACCATTTTAGAAACTTAAGATCTCATATGTCTCCTGAACAGTCTCACCAATTTTGAAGATGATCCAACTAACTCCCTCAGCGAAAAGGTCTCAAATGTGCACCCTGTAAATCGATAAAAATTTAATATTTGATCCAAAATAACCGATTTCCTGTTGGGTTTGGAATATGCGTGTCAATGCTTTTTTGGAGCGGTTTTGGACAAGGTATAGTCCCCCAAATTTCATTGCTCTACGCTGACAGACCCTAATGTTATAGGCCAATTTTAAAATTTCAAGGGGGCGCCACTGAGCCATTTTGTTATATTTTTTTGCAACGTTGCAAAATTATCGAAATTTACAATTTTCCGGACGTATGTGCAAATTTTGGTGACTTTTCGTGCATGTTCAGGCCTCCAAATTGGCCGTTTTCATTTGCCCTGAAAAAAAAAAAAAAAAAAAAAAAAAAAAATAATCCTTTGCAAAACAATAGGGCCTTCGCACGCTTAGTGCTCGGGCCCTAATTATAATTCATTGCCAATCATATTTGTCATAAAGAGTGTCATTTGAAAGCTATTCTTAGTGTAGAATCTGTATTCTGTACTAATTTACTCAACATATTAGAATATTAACTCTGAAGTATGTGGGATTAACTCCAGAAATCGTTATTTATCGTATATGACGAACATGACGTGCTTTTATTTTGAAATGTTCACCGGAGGTACGTACGCTAAACCGCTAACCGAAAGCTTTACAAAACATAAAAACATTCTTCGTTATTGCTTGTGGTGTCACAAGTAGATTTAATTTTTTTTCATTAGCAAATGCTGTTAACCAGCTGTTGAGTGTTATTGTATGACTGATTGGAACTGTACTGCATTGTTTCACCACAGGGTGTGCTGTCGTGTATTTTATGTTCGGTGTGAAGAAGAAGAAGAAAGTTAAAAGAGGCATTAGCGGCCTGTTCTCAACTTCTCCCTCTCAACTGTTCTCAACTTCTCCCTCCCTCAACTGCACTTTGGCTCTCATGGAGAGCACGTTCGCTCATGTGTTCGAAAGAAACGATAGCCGACGTGCAAATTAGCAAGTGAGCTGTAAAAATAGCGAGCTTAGTGGCGTGAAAAACGCGGGGGAGCTAAGTGAAGCTAACGAACGGCTAAACGAAGCTAAGCAATGCTAAACGGAGCTAAGCAAAGTTAAACGGTGCTAAATGAAGCTAAGCGGCTGATACTCAGTCCGTCATGGTGGAACAGTCCATTGTCGTGCGTGTGTGTGGGGGAGAGATAATATAAATGCAGCATTCAAATGGCTTTTTTGTTTTGTTATTTGTTTGTTTGGTATGCTGATATAATTATACATGACGAATAGTTGGGGGTGCTGCTGGCTCCGGTGGCCCAAGCTCTTGCTCGTTGGGGCAAGGGCAGCTGGTTTGGGGCCCCCTACTGGTTGGGGGCCTAAGGCGATCGCCTACTTTGCCTGAATAGTAGATCCGCCTACGTACTTAAGTCTTTGAAAAACCAAGGTTGTATCCTCCTGGGCTTTCAAAGCTGTCGTTGCTGAAATGTTGAAAACAAAGACACGATTGAGGAGCCGGGGAGAAGTTCTTCCGCTTGACTGTCACAAATCCTTGCAGAAGAAGGTTTTTATGGGCCACTCATAGAGTCTCTAGCCTTTGTGTGAGCAATTCATCGCTACACATCGAGAGGCATGATGAATCTCGCGAGTAAAACACAGAAAATGTTGATGCAATATATGGAGAGGATAGTGTGGTGCTGCACTTCCGTATTGGAGTTCTGGCGAGGTCTTCGGGAATTGACGTCATCAGGTAGCGGCTAAGGTTTTGCTATGGCAGTAACTCAAAAACTATGCGGTCAATTCAAAAATGTTTTTGGTAGTGAATGATGCAGTCAATACAATTTAACCTAGTAAAACGCTCATGAATTGAAGTCTTCACCTGCCCTTTAATTCTTCATCCCCCCTTACCTTCATGATAGTCATGTTTGAACAATTCTACCGTTCCAATTTTTTGGGAACAGCTTCAGAAAAGAGCCATTTTGGTACCCAGCAGGCAAAGCAAATCCAAACAGGCCAATAAAGTATGGTTTGGCGTGGAAGATCTTAAGAGCCTTGACCACAGTTTCATCATATATATCATTTATAAAATGTATAGTTGGCTTCCTTGTGAATGAATTTGAAATGCACAATAACCTTTACAAGTGAACTTTATTTTGACCTTCTCAGCACCTGTTGAGACTTTTGCCATTCCACTCCTTGTTAGAGAACACCAAATTGAGCAAAAAGTGCTGAAATGCTGAATAGTTTGATGAATACGTACATTCAAAAGTCTCAAGGTTGAATTGGATTGCTTAAATGTGCTTAAAAGTGTATCTTAGGTTCAACCTGGATTTTCACTCTAAAACTGAATAATATTTTGTCTACGTTTGGTATGATCTACATCTGTCATTTGTAAACTTTATTCCAGAATTTTACTGTGGCTTTTAAGAATATCAGATAAATTTGATGACCACTGCCTACAATGTTAGAAGTCAGTCAATATGGTATTACTTAGGATATCAAAGTATTTTTAGAGGTGTTAGTTGGTTAAAAAAAAACAATACTAAGCTTAAGAACAGGTTATTAATTATTGATAGTTATTGATTCTTCTGGATGAATGGACACACTTGAAGATGTCATAGAAAGTCTTCCGTTATCACTTCTCCGAATTATTATATCTTGGAATCCCACGACATTTGTCAATTTCATGTACTTAATCCAGTTAAAATATTCCCCTTTCGTAATGTCTAGTAAGGCATTTTAACCAAGTTTGTGTGTGTTTGTGTGTGCATTGATTAGCATGCTACGGAGTAATCGCATCAGCTGTGTGAGCAACAGTAGCTTCGTTGGATTGAGCTCAGTGCGACTGCTGTCACTCTACGACAATCAGATCACTTCCATGAACCCTGGCGCCTTTGACACATTGCACTCTCTTTCCACTCTGTGAGTACAAACAACAACACAAGGGGTGAAAGTGGGCCAGAACGGTCAGGTACCCCGTTCCGGTAAAATAATCGGAGCCGGAACAGGGGTAACGGTGCTTAGATTCCAAAAATATGACGGCAAATGTCAAAAAACGACAAACTGAAGAGGTTGTTGTGACAGGTACCACACAAATTGTTGAATGAATGTGATAAAAAAGATAATGGAATGAAATATTTATTATATCTTTAAGAGACAGGAGAAAGGTGGCGAGGCTAATTTTGTTTTATTTTATTTTACCGTAATTTCCCGAATATAAGGCGCACCCGTGTATAATGCGCACCCCAAATTTACTTGTTAAATCTAGGGAAAATTATTGTACCCGTTTATAACAAGCACCCTAATTTTAGCACCAATAAATAGAAGAATACAAGAAAACAGAGCTCGTGTACAGATACAGAAATGTCATTTCACTGACTGGTGAAACACAGCACAAGCATAGCACATTGGTAGTTCAAAACATTACCATAAACTGAGAATATTTACGGAATAATATGATTTGACAATTTCTCCAACTTAGCAGAATCTAGGAGAAAACAAAACAGATGTGAGTTTTCTTTTAAAGGCTGCTGTATAACTTGCTCGTTTCATCATGATGAATAAATGTTTCTTCCATGGATTGATACGGTAAAATGAAAGTAAGAACGTTTAAGTCAGAAATCCTTGAGCGCTCATCGCTGTCAACACGACAGTAACAATAGGAACTATTGTTATTTGGGTTTCCCGACGGACATATATAGATGACGGACAAACACAGGAAGTGTGTTGTTACGTTTGATATGGTCCGAGTTGCGGAGCTGCAATAAACGTTGACTCAAATGAGTTCAAGAAACTAAATTATGTGCTTTATGAAGAGTGAAAAAAGCAGAATTTAACACAAATGAAATCATTCGGCCGATGAGAGTGAAGTATTACCGAAACAAAATGGTGACGTCACGTACCGTAATGGTCGGCAACGGGTCACCGCATACGTTTCTTCAACACAACATGGCCGTGTCAATTTTAAAAAATCTGTTTATATATGTATGTAATATACATATATTTCTGTCTCCATCCATGTACCTGTTTATAAAGCGCACCATGATTTTACAAGTTGATTTTGGGGGGAAAAAAGTGTGCGTTATATTCGGGAAATTACAGTATTTCATTTTATTTTATTTTATTTTATTTTATTTTATTTCATTTGCTCTGATGGGGAGGTTCAGAACATCTTCCATGTTAATATGTGCATTTGGACGTGTTTTTGTTCATTTATGTTAGGTTACTTATTTATTTCCTAATAATTTTTAAAAAGTCAATGTTTGCATTAAAACATACTGGTATTCCATTTTAATCTGCATAATGTAAGAGTAATTTGTAGTTTTTGTTAATGTATGTTACTTGTATCTTTATGGTTTAAAAAAAAAAAAAAGAGTCAATGTTTACATTATCTTCAGTTTCAATGTGTTCTATGTTCTTATGTTCTTAAGTAGTTAAAATTGAGATTTTGCATTTATATGTGAGGCAATGAGGGAAAATAAGAATAAAAATAAAATCACAAAATTCTGGCTACTTGGCAACCTTTATGTCAGGGAGTTCTGGCAAGAAATTGAAACCACTTTCACCCCTGAATGACATGAAACCATTCAACTAGACAAATAACTGACTGGCCACTTTTGGATATGTCGTCTCCAGCAATCTTCTGGCCAATCCATTCAACTGTAACTGTCACTTGGCCTGGCTCGGTGATTGGCTGAGAAGGAAGCGAATCGTAACGGGCAACCCTCGGTGCCAGAGTCCTTACTTCCTGAAAGAGATTCCCATCCAGGATGTGGCAGTCCAGGACTTTGCTTGTGAAGAGGGTAGGATGGATCCATTATAGATCTGCATCTTACACAGATCTTCTTTTATATTCGTTTTTTTTTTCTTCTGTTTTCTATTATGTTGACAACCTGACTTAATGGGACTGACAACACATAGTATAAATGACCTTCATGTGAAAGATGGTTGCTCCGAGTATTTACGTATGCATTTGTTGGATTTCATAGACCTCTGATAATGGAGAAAATGACACCACATAAAAGCGGAGCCCGTTTGTGATGTCAGTCATAACTACGCTCATTCTTACTGACAGTTCCGAGTGCAGGTGTATGAGATAATGAATACAAATGACGTCACGACAAAAGGACTGGCAATCTGCGATACTTGCATTTGATTGGCTAAAATAGTACTAGCATAAATGATATGTCTGCCTCCATGTCGGCCGGCCAATTCCTGGAAATACTGACTTCTATTTACATTTTTTTCCAATATAGATGTTTATAGACAAGTTTCTTGAGCGAAACATGGGCGGCACCATCTTTGACATTTTCTGCTACGGACATCCGGTTTAGACAGAACAACATTAAATGCGGTGTAAGTGGTGTGCAGACAGTGTAGTTAAACTTTAAAATCAAACCACTGGAACCCGCAAAATGGATTCAGCACGACGTAACTGAGGTTCTGCGACTTTCTGTGCTGTGCGTTGTTGTCTGAACCCCTTGAAGCTCCTGTACCGTATTTTTCGGACTACAAGTCACACCTGAGTATAAGTTGCACCAGCCATAAAATGCCTGACGAAGAGAAAAAAAACATATATAAGTCGCATCGGAGTATAAGTCGCATTTTTGGGGGAAATTTACTTGATAAAATCCAACACATGGAGCAGATATGTCATCTTGAAAGGCAATTTAATATAAAAATACATTAAAAAACAACATGCTAAATAAATGTACAGTGCATGAACAACGACATGTGAATATACTGTCCTCACCAGGACGCTACGGCTCGGTCCTGGCTATACAGCGAGCTAAACTTCCAAATGACGATGCTGGACGTCCGTTCGCCTCAACGTAAATAAATGATAATTAGGTACAGCAATGACACAAACGGTTAGCATGCGTTTGCTAGCATTAGCACATCGTTCAAACAACCACAGAACTGGCTCTAAGTGTCCGATCGCGGGTGGAAAACACACAACAACAACAGAAAAGATGATACACAGAGGCGTTGCCTCTGCAGAGATATTTTACAAGCATAAACAATGAACGTAGGTTCGCAACCGTGTCTCTCTCTCTCTCTCTCTCGCCCACTCACTCAGAGACTGTCCGTCTTTTTCAGGTGGGTTAGCACTCTTCTTCGCGTAAACAAGTGCAAGCGCGCCCCCACGTGGGCATGAAAGCGCCACAAACTAAACGCATGCATTTCAATATAAAAAAGTCAATAATACAATTGAACACACACTGCCAAAGGCAGAACACGAACGTGGCCATAGGTATTAAGAGTTATTCAGATAACTATAGCATAAAGAACATGCTAACAAGTTTACCAAACCATCAGTGTCACTCCAAAACACCAAAATAACATGTGAAATGATATCTTAATGTGTTAATAATTTCACACATAAGTCGCTCCTGAGTATAAGTCGCACCCCCAGCCAAACTATGAAAAAAACTGCGACTCATAGTCCGAAAAATACGGTATATATGGTTGGAAGTGGTTTGACTAGATACAGGATGTGGCTCTCTGCTTTAAACCTAAAAGATGTATGTTTGTTCTTATCACTTCGTTGAACATTCATGAACAAAATTCTAACAACCTGTGTTAACATAAGGTGTAGATTGATACGCCGGCCACTTGACTGACCAAAATGAGACGAAATTACAAATAATATTACAGTTGCCGAATGCAGAAGGGCTGACATGGATTTTGTTGTTACAAGGAAATGCTACAAGGTATTTTTCATCTGGTTAGATTATAGTTATGGTATTATGAGGTCATCACACATGTACAGTACATATAAACACAAAGAGTATGTCATTCTTTTTTATTGCAGATATTGATCACAAAACTGTGGGACAACATGATTCAATTTTTATTTAAAACACTTGGTGCATTTGCAAAACAGGTCAATAAATCATTTTTTTTTAATCATTAGAAAAATATGAAGGAAGGTGGAGCATAAATCGAGCCTTCCATAATCAAGGGAGAATGCACGTAGTTTCCGATATATGTCCAACAAGATAAGTGTTGTTGTGAGGCACATCAAGTTGTCTTCCCTTGCCTCATCGCGTTTTTCACCTGTAAACAAACGAACAAAAAAACGTGTAACACTTGCATTTATGCATTCAGGGTAAAAAGCTTGTGTATGACTTGTAGTAAACGACCGTTTGTTTTCCATTTCTTCATTGTTGTATAGCTACAATTAGCAAAGCTAATGATGTCACAGCTGTGACACAACAGACAGAAATGTAGTCAAATTTAACATAATTGTGCCTGATATTGCTTTGTGGTGACACTGTTTTGGTTCCACATTTGCCTTCACGAACACAAAATTCCCGTAATCATGCATTAGGACACATTCGACTTTGTTGCTGTGCTGGATGTCTCGGAGGTTTTTTAGGTTCCTGATTGCGTATCCACCCACTGCTATTATATCAATAAAATACAAATGTATTTTGGTTGTGGTGACTCTTAGCCGTTTCCTCATGTTGTCCTCACATGTCCTGATGATGGCAAATGGATGTGGCATTTCCAAATTGACTTTTTTGAGGGATTATGATGAGTAATGCCACTCCAGCTCCATTGCTGTTTTGGTTAGAGAACGTGTAAAATGGAAGTCACGAGCAGAAATCCGGAAGTAAAGCGGAAGTACCTCGGAAACTTGTCTATGGCGGAAAACACTCCGGTGACTTGAAGTTCTGCTCTGAGACACCTGATCTGGCCAAATTTCAAAATTGTCCTATATGCATGTGTGATACATCATTGGAAAGCTTAAAATCTCAATTTTCTGGGGGAAGACATTTTTTAACAGGAGGGCATTTAAAAAATTAAAAAAAAAACAGGAAAACCCTAACTAGAAGTTAGTGCATGATTAAAGATTCCATGATTTTAACGAGATATTATCGTGTACTGACCTCTTTTCGATCCAAAAACTCTATGTAGCATGTATCACTGAGTGTCAAGTCACAGCTGTAAATGGCCACAGCCGGATTTTGGGGGAATTTTATGGGTGCAGAAATCGCAGACATCAAGGGGTTGTCGAGATTTTCTTTTTCATATATTTACCCTTTCAAACTTTTTTTTTTTTTTTTTTTTTTTTTGGGACCGATTATTTATCATCTAAAATATTGGGGGAAATGCGACAGTAAAAAAATATATATATACAATAAAGCGATAGTTATGAGGTACATATCCGTGACTTATTTACAGACACCATATTTTTCATTGTGACGTAATTTGTTTAATATTTTAAAATATGTGAGAGAATAATTTTTTAAAGTCTTTTTTTTTTTTTTTTTTCAAACTAAATATTAGACATCAAATGATTATAAGCTAAAAATGGCAGATATTTCGAATAATAAATATGATTACTTACCCTCTCTTTATGGTTGGGTTGAAACAAAAGCGGTTGCGCGCCGTCTGTAAACGGGGGTCTTCAGGGTAAAACGGACAAATTAAAAATAGTTCGGGAGCTTAATGTGCTGTGAATATGCTATGGCAGCATATTAGGGCTGCAGCTATCGATTATTTTAGTAGTCGATTAATCGATGAACTAGTTAGTTCGAATAATCGAGTAATCGGAAAAGGAACATGAAAAATTAAAATACCTAAGCTGAGCCTCAAACGGTATTAAAAATAAATAAATGAGGATCTATGTACAACAAAAGAACAATTGGCTAACTTACATGGCAAAGGTCCGCTAGCTTAATGCTATAAAATGCTAACTGTTTTTTCTCCAATGCTCTTAACAAATGGTTCAGACTCATATTCCCACAAAAAACGGCTAAATATACATATACTGTAAACTAAATTACAAATGCATTAAAAAAAAACATTAGCCCAAAGAAAAACTTAGCTTACGTTGGTCTTAACAGGGAGCAGTTGGATTCAGCCATGTGAAATGAGGCAGACCAGAGGGCAATGTATCCACCCTAATCAATAAACTAAATGTAAACACTTTCAAAATAAAACATTAAAACGCCACTTTAATTAAACGAATACTCGAGGCAACAAAATTTTATTCAAATATTTTTTTCCAATCGAATACTCGAGTTAATCGATTAATTGTTGCAGCACTACAGCATATAGACATATATTTTTATCAAACACAACAGTTCTGTTGGCTTAAAATAAAGCAGTTTATTTTAAAGTGGGGTGCAAGAGCAGAAACTGCTTTTTCAGCCTTGTCTGTGTTTTCCGCCCTATACAAGTACTAAATGCAAGCACTCACAGGAAGCTCCAGTAGGCCACAACTCATATTAGTACAGCACGCCACGTGATTGCACTTTATAAAATTTGTTTGTCTTTACATTTCAAATGTTTTATATAGGGCTGTCAAACTATTAAAATTTTTAATCGAGTTAATTACAGCTTAAAAATTAATTAATCGTAATTAACCGCAATTCAAACCATTTATAAAATGTGCCTTATTTTTCTGTAAATTATTGTTGGAATGGAAAGATAAGACACAAGACGGATATATACATTCAACATACGGTACATAAGTACTGTATTTGTTTATTATAACAATAAATCAACAAGATGGCATTAACATTATTAACATTCTCTTAAAGCGATCCATGGATAGAAAGACTTTTAGTTCTTAAAAGATAAATGTTAGTACAAGTTAAAGATATATTAAAACCCCTCTTAATGTTTTCGTTTTATTAAAATCTGTAAAATTTTCAATCAAAAATAAACTAGTAGCTCGCCATTGTTGATGTCAATAATTACACCATGTTCACTCATTGTGCTTAAACCCATAAAATCATTTGGACCCAAGCGCCAGCAGAGGGCGCCAAACACCAAAAACAGGTAACAAGCGGACATTACACTGCTGTCATTTTCATCTGTTTGAGCGGGGCATGTGCGTTAATTGCGTCAAACATTTTAACGTGATTAATTTAAAAAATTCATTAACGCCCGTTAACGCGATAATTTTGACAGCCCTAGTTTTATACAATGCAGTGCTATTTTTCCATTTTTCATCTTTATTTTATTGACAGTACATCCGTATTTTTTTCTAAAAACAGGCATGTTCAATACAGTCTTCATCCTTCTTGTCGTCTTCATGACTGTTTCCTTTTCCATCCATCTCCATCAGGTAATGATGACAACAGCTGCTCTCCTGTGCTGAGATGCCCAGCAGAGTGTTCATGCCTGGACACGGTGGTGCGCTGTAGCAACAAGGGCCTCACCACTCTCCCCAAAGGCCTGCCTAAAGAAACCACTGAGCTGTGAGCGATTTCACTAAATGTTTATAGCTGATTTTGACCCGTTTCTAATTACAAGTACTCATAACATTTTGTTTGGATGTTGTAGCTCCAGTACACGTTAGACACAAAATGGCACATTGTAGGCCGGTTCCAGTCTCCTGCAAATAATGGTGGTCCGTTGAATTTTTATCTAATATTATTATAAATATCAGACAGAGTTGAGGCATTCCATTGTGCCATTTCTTATAATTACCATACCTGAATTTCAGCTTGATGCATTAGTGTGTGAAAGCAAGCTGGAGAAACACTTATTGAACTCTAATAAGATGCCTGTGGGAATATTAAACTCCATTGTTTATTATGGCTCGTGCTGAAATGACTACACACTCTGGTGAAGATGAAGAATTTCCTGCATGATTAAATAACATTTTTCTTCCTTTCCTTTCTTTCACTCTGTTTTCTGTCTATCCACCTGTCAGGTATTTGGATGGGAACCACTTCACTCAGGTTCCTGTGGAGCTCTCCGATTACAAACACTTGACACTCATGTAAGTGTCAGTGCTCACATTCCACATTTACATGAGGGAAATTGTCAGTCTCAGCCGTATGTTCTTGCAGTCAGCCGAAACTAACCCCAATGGTATTTTGTCAGAGATCTATGCTATATTTTGTTCACTTGAGTGGAAAACTGCATTATGTTCCGCGCAAGGATTGTGCATGCCTTAACTGAACAGCCTTGGGGTGTGTGTGATCTTGTGTGTTTATGTACCTGTTATTGTTTCCTTTTTCAGTGATTTGAGTAACAACCAGATCAGCACGTTGTCCAACCACAGCCTCAGTAACATGTCCGAGCTGCTTACCTTGTGAGTTTGGCTCTAAATCAGTCCCTTTGCTGCTCTTGTGCGTGTCTATTACGGATGCGAATGATAAATTTACATTTGTGCAGTTTTTTCT
The DNA here is from genome assembly GCF_030265065.1 of Corythoichthys intestinalis. Lineage (NCBI taxonomy): Eukaryota > Metazoa > Chordata > Actinopteri > Syngnathiformes > Syngnathidae > Corythoichthys > Corythoichthys intestinalis. The sequence continues at coordinate 24,349,313 of NC_080402.1, forward strand.
GCTAATCAAGTAAATAAAAACAACAACAGCATCTTGCAAAATGCTTACCATGTCAACCGAAGAATCACACTGTTCCTGTGTGTATGTGTGTTAGAAAGGCAATAATACAACCCCTAGCAAAAAGTATGGAATCACCAGTCTCGGACGAGCACTCACTCAGACATTTTATTATGTAGAACAAACTAAGATAAAAAGCTTGAAAAAAAATAATGAATTAGTTCAAAAGTGCAACTCCTTGGCATTCAGAAACACTTAAATGAATAAAAAGCATTGTGGTGGTCAGTAAATGTTACTTTTATAGAGCAAGTGCAGGGAAATATAGAATCACTCCATTCTGAAGAAAAAAATATGGAATTACTCCATTTTGAGTAGAAAATAGAGACACACCCAGTCAATTTCCTTTTCTTAATTGTGCCCCTGCCTCAGATTAGATCTGCTCATTAGTCAGCAGTTAAAAACAGTGCAGTTATCACACCTTGGAGGGCTGCTGGACCAAGTGTATTCACAAGAAATAAGAGGATTATCAAACTTTAAAAAAAAAAAAGAAAAAAAAAAAGGTAACGCTACACATATGGTTGCCAAAGATGTGGGGTGTTCACAGTCAGCTGTATCAAAAATCTGGACCTAGTACAAAAAGCATGGCAAGGTTGTTAAAGTTAAACGTACTGGTAGATCGAGGAAGACATCCAAACATCATGACAAACAACTAAAGGCCGTATGTCTTGAAAACAGAAGATGCACAACAAGACAAATGAAGAAGAAATGGGAGGAAGCTGGAGTCAAGGTATGTGACAGAACTGTGCAAAATCGCCTGAAGGAAATGGGATTTACATACAGGAAAGCTAAAAGGAAACCATCATTGACACTTAAACAGAAAAGAACAAGACTGCAATGGGCTAAGGAGAGGCAATCATGAACTGTGAATGACTGGATGAAGGTTATTTTCAGTGAAGAGTCAAGAATCTGCATTGGACAAGGTGATGATGCTGGAACTTTTGTTTGGTGCCGTTCCAGTGAGATTTACAAAGATGACTGCCTGAAGAAAACATAAAAATTCCCTCAGTCCTTGATGATATGGGGCTGCATGTCAGGCAAAGGCATTGTGGAGATGGCTGTGGTTAAATCTTCAATAAATGCACAACTTTATATTGAAATTTTAGACAGCTTTCTTATCCCTTCAATTGAAAGCATGTTTGGGGATAGTGAAATCATTTTCCAAGAAGACAATACATCATGCCACAGAGCTAAAACTGTGAAAGCATTCCTTGGAGAAAGACTCATCCAGTTAATGTCATGGCCTGCAAATTGCCCAGATCTCAACCCTATTGAAGACCTTGAAAAAAATGGTCCACAGCAAGGCTCCAACCTGAAAAGATCTGGCGACTGCAATCAAAGAGAGTTGGCACCAAATTGATGAAGAAAACTCATCAAGTCTATGCCTCAGAGACTGCAAACTGTCATAAAAGCCAGAGGTGGTGCAACTAAATAATAGAGATGTATTTTGATTGTTATTTCTTTGTTTGTTTCTCATGATTCCATATATTTTTCCTCAGAATGGAGTGATTCTATATTTATTTCCCTGCACTAGCTCTATAAAAGTAACATTCACTGACCACCACAATGTTTTTTTATTCATTTCTTTTAGTGTTTCTGAATGACAAGGAGTCGCACTTTTGAACTAATTCATTATTTTTTCAAGCTTTTTATCTGAGTTTGTTCTACATAATAAAATATCTGAGAGAGTGCTCGTCCGAGACTGATGATTCCATACTTTTTGCTAGGGGTTTTAGACTCTGACCATGAAAGAATAATAACTCTTACTGCAAATAACAGCAAAAATAAGTTTCTTCTTCCATGCCTGCTGTATGTCCATGTCTCCATGCCAACGTGTTTAATTTGTCTCAAAAGAATCCTGAGCTACAACCGCCTGCGGTGCATACCAGTGAGGGCGTTCGATGGACTCAAGTCTCTGCGTTTGCTGTGAGTATCAGCAAAGTTGGGTTGAAACACAAAAAGCCAGCCAGACTTTTCTCACTAAGCATTCTTTCTCAGGTCTCTCCATGGAAATGATATTTCACTCATACCAGAAGGAGCTTTCAAAGACCTGTCTTCACTTTCACACTTGTGAGCAACACACACACTGACCACTTCTTTGAATACTGAGATCCAATACAAGAGTTGTGTTAAAAATTCAACCTTTCAAAGACAACAAAGTTTAGTTGGGGTGTTATTCTGATAAATAAAGGTATCCATTGTAATATAATATTTTACTACATTTTTTATTTTTACTGCTTGCCCACAATTGCATTTTATTGTAGCGTATTACAGCCACAATGAAAAGAAAAGTAAAACTGTGATGTCTTGCCGTGAGAGAAAATACATAACATTGCAAGAAAAGAGTAAAATATGCAAAATATGAGCAAGAGAAAGGTTTAATCCCCACAAGAATGTAAACACATTTAGTTTAGCCTTTGGGTAATATATATACATTCGGAAAATATTTATTTTAATTATTTATTTGTAGAATAATGACACAGCTGTAAGTTCTTGTTGGATCAGCTTAATATTGCAGTGGTTGAATATTACTAAGTCATAAGTTTACATGGCTGTAGCGAACGCCTGATAATTCACCAGCCACAAGGGCGTAGGTTTGGTCTCAATATTGGTAGGGGCGAAATAATAGCATAACCTGCATGTACACTGCTGGCCAAAAGTATTGGCACCCCTGCAATTCTGTCAGATAATGCTCAATTTCTCCCAGTAAATAATTGCAATTACAAATGCTTTGGTGGTAATATCTTCATTTATTTTGCTTGCAATGAAAAACACAAAAGAGAATGGGAAAAAATTTAATCATTTTACACAAAACTCCAAAAAAGGGGCCGGACTAAAGTATTGGCATCATTTGAAAAATCATGTGATGCTTCTCTAATTTGTGTAATTAACAGCTCCTGTTACTTACCTGTGGCACATAACTGGTGGTGGCAATAACTAAATCACACTTGCAGCCAGTTAAAATGGATTAAAGTTGACTCAACCTCTGTCCTGTGTCCTTGTTTGTACCGCATTGAGCATGGAGAAAAGAAAGAATACCAAAGAACTGTCTGAGGACTTGAGAAGCAAAATTGTAAGGAAGCACGGGCAATCTCAAGGCTACAAGTTCATCTCCAAAGCCCTGAATGTTCCTGTGTCTACCGTGAGCAGTGTCATCAATAAGTGTAAAGCCCATGGCACTGTGGCTAATCTCCCTAGATGTGGACGGAAAAGAAAAATTGACAAGAGATTTCAACGAAAGATTGTGAGGATGATTGACAAAGAACCTCGACTAACATCCAAACAAGTTCAAGCTCTCCTGCAGTCTGAGGGTACAACAATGTCAACCCGTACTATTGTCGCCATCTGAATGAAAAGGGACTCTATGGTAGGATACCCAGGAAATCCCACTACTGACAGAGAGAGACATAAAAAAGCCAGGCTGGAGTTTGCCGAAACTTACCTGAGAAAGCCAAAAACGTTGTGGAAGAATGTCATCTGGTCAGACGAGACAAAAGTAGAGCTTTTTGGGAAAAGGCATAAACATAGAGTTTACAGGGGGGGAAAAAAAGGTCTTTAATGAAAAGAACACAGCAGTCCCCAAAGTCAAACATGGCGGAGGTTCCCTGATGTTTTGGGGTTGCTTTGCTTCCTCTGGCACTGGACTGCTTGACCGTGTGCATGGCATTATGAAATCTGAAGACTACCAACAAATTTTTCAACATAATGTACGGCCCAGTGTGAGAAAGCTGGGTCTCCCTCAGAGGTCATGGGATTTCCAGCAGGACAATGACCCAAAACACACTAGAAAAAGCATTACAAAATGGTTTGAGAGAAAGCACTGGAGACTTCTAAAGTGACCAGCAATGAGTCCAGACCTGAATCCCATAGAGCAGGGGTGTCCAAACTTTTTGCAAAGGGGGCCAGATTTGGTGTGGTAAAAATGTGGGGGGCCGACCTTGGCTGACGTCCTTCACGTAGAACAATATATTTCAGCAAATTTTAGCAAACCATTCTGTGTGTCACATTTGCTTTATTATTTTTTTTCAATTGATAATTTCAACAATCTCGCAAATAGCCTTTGTGGTGTTCTCATTCGACTCTCAGGCTCTTGCGAAATATCGCTGCTGTGAAATTAAACTAGCTTCAAGTTGCTTCAATTTCTCGTTGCGTTTCTTCCCTGTAATCTTGTCGTACATGTCAGCGTGTCTTTTTTGGTAATATCGCCTTACATTGAACTCTTTAAAAACAGCGACTGTCTCTTTGCAAATGAGACAGACACGGTTGTTGTGTATTTTAGTGAAGAAATAGTCCAATTTCCACCTAACCTTGAGGCCGTTGCAGTCAACTTTTTTTTTTTTTTTTTTTTTTGTCGCCATTTTAGAAATTTGGAAGTTAAGGTCACAAGGGGTAATGTTGCTTAGAGTGCTGCTGCCTTTTAGTGGATAAATGAGGAGCAGCATTTAGTGTGTAGGCTACTTCATATGCTGGTAGCAGTACTGCTGACCAATTTATTAAGTCTGTGTGCGGGCCAGACATTATTGATTTAATGACAGAAGCTGGGGGCCGGATGAAATTGGTACATGGGCCGCATTTGGCCCCCGGGCCGGACTTTGGACATGTCTGCCATAGAGTATCTGTGGAGATGTGAAAATGGCAGTTTGGTGAAGGCAACATCTCAGAGATCTGGAGTAGTTGGCCTAAGAAGAATGGTCTAAAATTCCAGCAGAGCACTGTAAGAAATTCATCGATAGATAACGGAAGGGGTTGTTCGCAGTTATTTTTTCTAAAAGTTGTGCTACCAAGTATAAGGCTGAGGTTGCCAATACTTTTGTCCAGCCCATTTTTGGAGTTTGTGTAGAACTATAATGATTTTTTTCCCCATTCTCTTTTGTGTTTTTTCATTGCAAGCAAAATAAATGAAGCTATTTCACCCAAAGCATTTTTTATTGCTATCATTTTCTAGGAGAAATTGAGCATTATCTGACAGAATTGCAGGGGTGCCAATACTTTTGGCCAGCAGTGTACACTTTTGCTGGGGACGGGACAATAATAAGACCAAACAGATTGGGTGAACGGGGGTCAGGGCTACATTTCTCACGATTACGGATCTAATTCATTGATAGGCTAAATGATCAATGCAAAATAAATCTGTATTGATGTATACTAACTTTCACGATGCAAATTTGAAGCGTCTTAATATGATAATTTTTCTTAAATCTAACCAAATAATTTTCACCATCTTGTTTTGAGTGTAAAGACTATTTAACAGATTAATATGTCAGATTATTCCATTTAAATTAAGTTACTCTTACCATTTGTTCTTATTAAGCCTATACAATTAAAAGTTGGTCATTTTTTACCGAAATCCAGATAAACATTGCTTTCAGATAATGTTCTGAACAATGCCTATTCTTGATTTAAGAACATTTCTGACAAACAAGCTGTTATTCTAAAGATTAAACACACTTTTTGCTTAAAATTAGTCTGTTAAGCTTATTTTTTAGCTAGCTGTTTTTCTTGTTTCAAGAAATTTGAGTAAAACTTACTTGAAACACTGGCAGATCATTTAACTTATTTCTAGTAATTTACACTGAAAAAAGGGGAATTTAACTCGTTTTAAGAAGGTGTGTTTTTGCAGTGCATATGCGCTGGTACAGGTGATACACCGTTTGATTCAAACTACAGCTGTCAAAATTATCGCGTTAACGGGCGGTAATTAATTTTTTAAATTAATCACGTTAAAATATTTGACGCAATTAACGCACATGCCCCGGTCAAACAGATTAAAATGACAGCAGAGTGTAATGTCCGCTTGTTACTTGTTTTTTGGTGTTTGGCGCCCTCTGCTGGCGCTTGGGTCCAACTGATTTTATTGCTTTCAGCACCATGTGTGAGCATGGTGTAATTATTGACATCAACAATGGCAAGCTATTAGTTTATTTTTTGATTGAAAACTTTACAAATTTTAATAAAACGAAAACATTAAGATAGGTTTTCATATAAAATTTCTATAACTTGTACTAACATTTATCTTTTAAGAACTACAAGTCTTTCTATCCATGGATCGCTTTAGGAGAATGTTAATAATGTTAATGCCATCTTTTTGATTTATTGTTATAATAAACTAATGCAGTACTTATGTACCGTATGTTGAATGTATATATCCATCCTGTGTCTTATCTTTGCATTCCAACAATAATTTACAGAAAAATATGGCTTATTTTATAGATGGTTTGAATTGCGATTAATTACGATTAATTAATTTTTAAGCTGTAATTAACTCGATTAAAATTTTTAATCGTTTGACAGCCCTAATTCAAACCTTTGTTTTCAAAACCTACCAATGTTGTTAATAACGGCGTAAGAGTATAACGGCGTTACTAACGGCAGTATTTTTTTTTCAGTCGTGAGTAATGTAATTAATTCCTTTTCTCATCTTGGCACCGTCGTTACCGTTACTGAGGATGTGAATGCGTGCGTTACTACGTTGGTTGAATGATGTGAGAAAAGTCTGAGAGACACGGACTCACGGAGACGAGAGAGCAGAGCGGGAGTGGGGAGGAGGGAAGGGAGTTGTTACGCCGTTGCAAACACGATGATAGGTGGCTCCAATAATACCTGACTGTAGCTGATAGCCTACAAACTACGCCCACATGATGCTACAGTAGATTTCACATATATAGAACTAGATGCGAAATGACAGACACAGCAGTGTTAGCACATGTATAGAGAACTAGATGAGAAATGACAGACTCGCTGGCGTTAGTGAACAGTCGCCAGAATTCTCAGGAAGGCTATGTTGTAGAGAACCTTTCTAGCGAACATAAGTAACGTTTTTTCCAAAATACTCAGAAATCAGCAAAATCTTGACTTGAATCATCTTTAAATGACAAAACCGTTTTAAAACATTCACATGTCGAAAGCAGACAGAATGGAACTAATGCAATAACGGGAGCAATTTTAACAACTTTAACGGTGGATTCACAGCAATAATTGACTTCTAAACATAGCAAAGGTTACTATTTTTTTTTTTTTTTTTGGAACGAAAAAAAAAACATGAAAGGTAACACCTGTTATTTTGCCAAGGAGCTTATTACTCTTACATTCAGGTAAGAGTTGAGTTACTAACTCGATTACTTTTTGGGAGAAGTAATTTGTAACTGTAATTAATTACTTTTCTAAAGTAAGATGAACAACACTGAAACCTGCTAAAGAAACATTTTGAAAACTTCCAGAATAAATTGCTAATTTAAATTGCAATATTTGAACATAAGTTAAATTATATTAACAGACACAATAAATACCAACCTGGTAATAATTTCTTAACCATCCAGGAATGCAAAAAAATAAACATTTGTCTTAAGACCACTCACATATCTGTCTAATTAAATAGATTAAAATATAACTGAAAAAACTTCTTGGTGTTTAACAAAAATAAATAAAAATGGAGCCTTCCTTCAGGTAAAACACTACTGCTTTTGTCCACAAGCACAGTCAAATTTGACAAAAAATGAAAGCTTCTTTGGGCTGCTTTACGACCATATAAATAAAATAAAAATGAAAAATGGGGAGAAGGCAGTTAACCTCGGTTCAGTACATTTCTCAGTTTAATTAACGCTAACAGTAAAAAACCCATACAGGAGGATATTTCTGTCAAAGCAGCTTCCTACTCAAGTTCGTGAAATTCACACAGATTAATGGTATGCTAACTCTGATGCAGGTCGGACTTATAGTAGCAAAATTAGTGGTTACTTACAGTGGTTGCTGCTAGTGAAAAAAACTTCTAATATTCCTCGTCTTTGAAAGGGGCGGAGGCCCGGGGGGGGGGGGTGTCATCAGTCAATCAAACGTGCGTTTGAAGGGAGGAAATGGACTGGCACATTCAGCAAGTGAAAAGGAGTCAATGTAAGTCTGAACATAATGAAAGATGAAAGTAATTCACTTAATAATGGTAGGGTCGATTCTATCCTTACTACATATGGAAAGACGATCTAAATTACCTATATAACTGAAATCGTTATATAATGCAAATAAGGTTGATCAAATGTTGGTGGGGACAATTTGAGCATCCTGAAAAGTTGGTAGTGTTATGTCCCTACCATCCCTATGCAAACCTACGCCCTTGACCTGCCATACAGAATGAGATTGGCTCACATCTACAACAGAAAAACATTGCACCAAAGCAAACCACTTCTCATTCATTTTGATTTACGCCTTTCTTCGGTGCTAACAAGTATTCCAAATATTTGTGAAGTTCCTCACTCGCCATCAAAATAGTGCTAAAAAAGGGTTTTCGCTATTGAAACAAATCACTTTTAATTTGTTTCCACTTGATACAACATGACCCAACATTGGTTTGTGTGTCTTTGGCAGGGCTCTGGGCGCTAACCCTCTGCACTGTGACTGCCACATGCAGTGGTTGTCCGACTGGGTGAAGAGTGGCTACAAGGAGCCCGGTATTGCCCGCTGCGCTGGGCCTGGTGACATGACTGACAAACTCCTGCTCACCACGCCATCCAAGAAGTTCACCTGCACAGGTATGTGCACATGTGCTTTACTCTACTTTAGTCGCACAGCACCACACGTAAAGGCCAAATTATACCGGATGCGTGTGCGGTACAGATCCGCCAACCTTCATGTTGACTGCGTGCTCCGCAGTACGTCAAAAATAGGGCAAAATATACTGGCTGCGCCAAACTCCGGTCAGGCAGCTCCGTTTCGTCGTGCGCTCTTGTGTGACCGCGCGCGATAATGTGGCATTAAAAACCTCGGCAAACACACGGACTCTATACTCAACAGAGAAGCAAAGAAAAAAGTTGACATGATTTAACTGATTATTTTTTTCACAATTTTTTTTTGCTTTTATAATTGGTTTGTTACACCCCAACCACATCAACAACCCATTCTCTAATATTTAATTATTGTTTTAAATTACATAGCTTGTACAACTCACCGTCTATCCTCATTGCTTCTGCTATGACGTTCCATGCAGATTCCTTTTTAAAGTTGTCCTTATAGAAAGGATCTGCTGTGTTGTAAATGACTTTGTGACTTTCCACCTCTATAATGAATCTTTCATCCTCCATGTTCGCTGGTGTTTAAATGGTGAATAAGCACTTGCCCTGTTGACTCCAGGCCTGGTTCTGCCCATTTTGATGGATGCGTCTCCGGCAAATTAGAAAATAGCCCAAACGATCCGTTCCTCACACGCATCCGGTAGAATGTGGCCTTAAGAAGGAACTGAACTTATATAAGGTTGAGGTTGAACACAATAAATATTGGTATGGAACAGCCAAATATTGTAGATTTTGAAGCAAAGTTTTTGTTGTTTTTTTGTAACTAAGAGTAAAATACAATAGAAAAATTATTAATAACTGAAAATGTTATGGATAACATGTTTACATTTTTTTTAATGGTTATATTCAGGGCTGCAGCTATCGATTATTTTAGTAGTCGATTAAGCGACGAACTATTTAGTTCGAATAATCGAGTAACCGGATAAGGAACATTCAAAATTAAAATACCTGCACTAAGCCTCAAACGGTATAAAAAGCAAATACATGAAAACAGGGAAAGCACAATTGGCTAACTTACATAGTAAAACTCCTCTAGCTTAAATGCTATAAAATGCTACTGTTTTTACAATGCTCACAACAAATGGTTCAAACACATATTTCAACAAAAAAACGACTAAATATACCAATAAACAAAATAACGAATGCATTAAAAAAACATTAGCTCAAACAAAACTTAGGTTGGTATTAACAGGGAGCAGCTGGATTCAGCCATGTGAAATGATTTATGTCATATTCACTGTCACCACTAGAGAGCCGTGTATCCACCCAAATCAATAAAACTAAATGCAAACACTTTCAAAACAAACCATTACAACGCCACTTTAATTAAACGAACACTCGAAGCAGCAAAATTTAATTTGCGTTTTTTTTCTAATCGAATTACTTGAGTTAATCGATTAATTGTTGCAGCACTAGTTATATTAGTGTAAAATAGCAAAAGGTAAAAACAAGAAGTTGGTATCTACTGTAGGTATAAAGAGCAATTTTGTTATAAATGCACTTCACCCTCTCACTTTCTATTTGCATTTTTTTTACTGCCACTTGAGTGTATAATGAAGACAATATTAAAATGCTGTTGCAATAATTGACAATATTTAATAATTAATTAACTAATAATTAACAATTTTTACAGTAAAAAAGTAAGTCGGCTTGATGGCATAGCACTCTTAATTGAAGTAAGTTTAAGTATTTATTTTTGCCTTCTCATACGTTTTTCTTAAAACCCTTTACACACCAAGATCCTATTGTAAAAACCAAAAAAATCCTTAGTAATCTCAAGTTCATGATGTTCATTGACATCTTACGATATCTTGACATCATGCTTGAAAACGGTTGAAATTTTCACCTTTTCCACGTGTGTCTTTTGTGGTGTATTTTACCCCCAAATGATGCCTAAATTCTGGGTAATACACACTCAGGGTCATTCTACTTTATGGGTTCCAGTGTACCTCTGTAATGTGTGATTTGCTATACATACTGTATAGTGGGGCAAATAGGTATTTAGTCAACCACTAATTGTGCAAGTTCTGACACTTGAAAATATTAGAGAGGCCTGTAATTGTCAACATGGGTAAACCACAACCACGAGAGACAGAATGTGGAAAAAAACAGAAAATCCCATTGTTTGATTTTAAAAGAATTTATTTGCAAATCATGGAGGAAAATAAGTATTTGGTCAATACCAAAGGTTCATCTCAATACTTTGTTATGTACCCTTTGTTGGCAATAACGGAAGCCAAACATTTTCTGTAACTCTTCACAAGCTTTTCACACACTGTTGCTGGTATTTTGGCCCATTCCTCCATGCAGATCTCCTCTAGAGTAGTGATGTTTTGGGGCTGTCGTTGGGCAACACGGACTTTCAACTCCTTCCACTGATTTTTCTATGGGGTTGGGATCTGGAGGCTGACCCAGCTACGTCTCATCTTCAATGCCCTTGCTGATGGAAGAAAATGTTCACTCAAATCTCTCGATACATGGCCCCATTCATTCTTTCCTTTACACAGATCAGTCGTCCTGGTCGTTTTACAGGAAACCAGCCCCAAAGCATGATGTTTTCACCCCCATGTTTTACATTGGGTATGGTGCAATTCAGTATTCTTTTTCCTCCAAACACGAGAACCTGTGTTTCTACCAAAAAGTTCTATTTTGGTTTCATCTGACCATAACACATTCTCCTGGATCATCCAAATGCTCTTTAGCGAACCGCAGACGGGCCTGGACGTGTACTTTCTTCAGCAGGGGGACACGTCTGGCGGTGCAGGATTTGAGTCCCTGGCGGCGCATTGTGTTACTGATAGTAGCCTTTGTTACTGTGGTCCCAACTCTATGTAGGTCATTCACTAGGTCCCCCCGTGGGGTTCTGGGATTTTTGCTCACCGTTCTTGTTATCATTTTGACGCCACGGGGTGAGGAGGGAGTTGAAAGTCCGTGTTGCCCAACAACAGCCCCAAAACATCACTGCTCTAGAGGAGATCTGCATGGAGGAATGGGCCAAAATACCAGCAACAGTGTGTGAAAAGCTTGTGAAGAGTTACAGAAAACGTTTGGCCCCCGTTATTGCTAACAAAGGGTACATAACAAAGTATTGAGATGAACTTTTGGTATTGACCAAATACTTATTTACCACCATGATTTGCAAATAAATTCTTTAAAAATCAAACAATGTGATTTTCTGTTTTTTTTCCACATTCTGTCTTTCATGGATGAGGTTTACCCATGTTGACAATTACAGGCCTCTCTAATATTTTCAAGTTGGAGAACTTGCACAATTAGTGGTTGACTAAATACTTCTTTGCCCCAATGTATTTATATTATCTTTTAAAGTGCAAATGGCGACTTCAAGAGGACACCAAAAGTCTTCAATTACAATTGAGTTATTTGTAAAAACACACTATAAGCATGTAGTTTTATAGAGATGTTTTGCATGGGGTTTTGTCTGAAGCAGCTGTAAATGAGCTTTCAACTGAGCATGAAAATGTTTACTAAGTTTCCTGGTAAGTTTTTTGGTTTGGGTCGAATTTCATCCGACTGAAATTATACTACTGTATGTGAACCTTTTTCTGAATCAATCTTGACAATGATCACATTACTGAATCCTATTTTTAACCTAATCTAACTGACGCACTGTAGAAGTCCTGGGTCCTTGTGGTTTTCTGGTGCCAGGTAAAGTAGCCAATCACATATTCCCCTAAATCGCGCCTACCCCACTTCCTAGAAATTGTCCCGGCCCGGTTCTCCCTTGTCTTATCCACCCTGACTCTTTTTCCTTCTCGACCCCTGTGTGTGAAGCTGTTTTGTGTATTGCTATGACTGTTACAAGCAAAAATTACTCATTCAGTGCAAGTCAATGTCTGCGTGTGAGTGTGCCTGTATCCTTGTTTGCCATATTGTCTGATATTCGAAAATATGCAAAGTGATCATTTATTTGGTGTTTGGCCCATGTGTTGTGTTTGGATCATATAGGACCAGTAGATATCAACATCCAAGCTAAATGCGAGCCCTGCCTGTCCAGCCCGTGCAAGAATGACGGCACATGCTTTAATGACCCGGTGCACTTCTACCGTTGCACCTGCCCCTATGGATTTAAGGTAACCACAGGAACTTGAGTAGCTTCCGAATAAAACAAACAGATACATGTGTTTGTGAACGTGTGAAAATTAATTTGGGTGTTTGTTTATGTAGGGCCAGAACTGTGAGGAGCCCATCCATGCTTGCATCAGTAACCCGTGCCAAAATGGAGGCACATGTCATCTAAAAGAAGGTGAAGGGAGTAGTTTCTGGTGAGTTGATCATTTACAAAATGCACATTTACACTACCTATATTTTTATTGGATGTACAGTGGTACCTCGACATACGATCGCTTCGACACACGATCTTTTCGACATCCGACGTAAAATTTGACTTGCCATCTGTTTCTACATTTAACAACATGCTCGAAATACGACAATATGACAGCGCCGCAGACGGGCGTATGGCGGATTTTCTTGTGAGAGAAATCAACACAGGTTTCAAAAAGGCTGGTACAAGTGGTGAAACAAGGAAAAAGTTCCCGCTTCCCATTGAACTGAAGATACAAATAATAGAAAAATATGAGCGTGGGGTGCGCATCCGTGAACTGGCTCAACAATACAGCTGTAAAATGTTTACGATCTCCATGGTCCTCCTCCGACCTCTGTTTGCCAGTCTTTATAAGTTAAGGTGACAATTATTATTGTGGTAACATCGCCAAAGAAATCGCCAGCTTTGTCAGGTTTTTATCATATATTTCAGAACTTGTCCAACACAACACGCCTACTGTCCACCGCAGTTGACGGTGTTCTCAACAAAACATTAAAAGTGAAAGTAAACTCTCAACAGCACCACTCCTTCTCTCTGTCACGTCAGCGACGCGGTGCGTTCAGGTTCAGCACACAAAACACGTTCACCGCATTAGAACCCAATTCGTTACATTATCACAGGAATTATTATTATTATTTTATTGTCCGGTTTTTATTAATAATTGATTTGTTTTGCGATGTGTAATTGCCATTTGTAGTACCAGCAGTATTTATCAAGGATTTAATGTAGGTTTTTTGGCTGTGGAACGAATTAATGGAATTATAACGTATTCTTATGAGAAAATCCTGCTCGACATACGAGCATTTCGACTTACAAACAAGGTCCTTGAACGAATTAACTTCGTATGCAGAGGTACCATTGTATTTTATTTTAAAACATACGCGTGGAAAATGCGGAGATTATTCAAAGTCCAAACTACTATTTACAACACAGATGATCAGTTTGCATATCATCATTATGGCATATTTATCTGTAGTTTACTAGTCCCCCGGAATCCGGCAATTATACATTTTACCACATGTTTCAACATGGTCTGTGGAAATCAAAACAGAGAAATACAGGGCGAGGTGCAGAATACTAAATTGTACCTGTAGTTTTCATGACAGCTGCTAGATGTTGTGGTTAAACAGCACACACCACACAAAGAAAAGAAACTGCTTTTGATTACCTGACTGAATGTTTCAATTTTTTTTCCAGCAGTCTGCGGTAATGTTCATTAATCAAAAATAAAAAGTGATTAATTTATACGTAGTGTTAATGGTTTCAAAAACTTTCAAGCCACAGAATCTAGGTTTGCTCCCAGCAGAATCAGGATTGTTCTCTGCGGAATCTACGCTTTTTTTTTTTTTACCGTGGATTCCAGGGGGGGACTAGTTTAGCACTCGTGTACATTTGTGTACACTCGTAGAAATAAAAGACTATCCCCTTAAGCCTATTGCGGAGTCCACATTCTTTACTTTGGGATTTTTAATAATAGCAGACAGGCAGGAGAAAATGAATGAATGAAGGATTCTAATTACCATCACCAAAATGAAAACAACTTCTTACGCAAGCAATGAAACATGCAGCTCACTTCTGTACAGAGGTGGGTGGTAACGCGTAACTGTTACATTTACTTGAGTAACTTTTTGAGAAAAATGTACTCCTAAAAGTAGTTTTACTAAGCCATACTTTTTACTTTTACTTGAGTAGATTTGTGAAGAAAAAATGCTACGCTTACCTCTTACTTTGGGCTACACAAGAGTCGTTACATTTTTCCTCTTTAGTCTACATGTTAGATTTTTTTTTTTTTGCCAATGATGCCAAAAGTAGTTCTACTAATTCCACCAATGAGACGTCACAACAATAGCTTGCCGTTCTATGATCATACCAGCTTGTTCAATCATGTGACGTCTGTAAAGCAGCATAAAAAATAAAGTATTTGACATAGAACGCTGCCCTCAACATGACTCGAAAGCAGGGATTTTATCCTCTCTCTTTTTATTTGGCACCGATTGACCATAGAATACCAGAGATATTATCCTTTTAATTTCATAATAGTAACTAAGAAGGAACTAATCACTATTCAAACTATTTCCTCCACTAGAGGGCACTCCTGCTCTTTGGACAGATAATGCTTCATTTCTGTCTTTTTTTTTTTCTCTTGTCGGAATTCAAGGATGTATTTTTTTTTTTTTTTTGTATTTCTTTGGCTTAATGTGGTTTTGTAATGGGTAGGGCTGTCAAACGATTAAAATTTTTAATCGAGTTAATTACTGCTTTAAAATTAATTAATCGTAATTAATTGCAATTAATCGCAATTCAAACCATCTATAAAATATGCCATATTTTTTCTGTAGATTATTGTTGGAATGGAAAGATAAGACACAAGATGGATATACAGTATATATTCAACATGCGGTACATAAGGACTGTATTTGTTTATTATAACAATAAATCAACAAGATGGCATTAACATTATTAACATTCTGTTAAAGCGATCCATGGATAGAAAGACTTGTAGTTCTTAAAAGATAAATGTTAGTACAAGTTATAGAAATTTTATATTAAAACCCCTCTTAATGTTTTCGTTTTAATAAAATTTGTAAAATTTTCAATCAAAAAATAAACTAGTAGCCCGCCATTGTTGATGTCAATAATTACTTACACAATGCTCATGGGTGCTGAAGCCTATAAAATCAGTCGCACCCAAGCGCCAGCAGAGGGCAGCAAAACTCCACAAAACACAATTAACAAGTGGGCATTCACTGTACTGTCATTTAAATCAGTCTGAGCGGGGCATGTGCGTTAATTGCGTCAAATATTTTAACGTGATTAATTAAAATAATTAATTACCGCCCGTTAACGCGATAATTTTGACAGCCCTAGTAATGGGTTATTGTACTGTATCATTATAGCAACAGTTAACGTAAAGTAACATAAAGATATTTTTGTGCTGAGAAAAAAAATACCATTCAAAAGAAAAAAAAAAATCTAAAAAAAAAAAAAAGTAAGCAGTTACTCACATGTTACTCATTAGTTGAGTATTCTTTTTTATTTGTACTCAAGTAAATTTTTTGACTATTTTTACTTGAGTAATATTATTTTGAAGTAATGCTACTCTTACTTGAGTAAAATTTTTGGCTACTCTACCCACCTATGCTTCCGTATCATCACCTTTCCCTCAACTTCTCCCCTGACATTTTATAACACAATACCTGTCTCTTTTCATCTGCAGTTTCATTTTCGTATGGTTACTTTTTTTCATCTACGGCACATTGGCGCAGGGGCAATAAGAACCGCGTGTTGACTACAAAATGAGATATTAATCCTTTTATGCCACATGAGAGCTTTTATTAGGCCCATCATATACCGCCACGACTGCGCTCTGTGTCTTGCGCGTGTGTGAGCAGTACTTATAGAATCAAGGCACGCTCATGTCAACTGAGTAATGATTTTGTACCGGGAATATGTTCAAGTTGCTGACAATGCGGTGTTTATGTGCGCATATGTATGTTTGCTTCAAGGTGTGTGTGCCCCGAGGGTTTTGAGGGCGATTCTTGCGAGTTAAACATCGACGACTGTGAAGACAACGACTGTGAGAACAACTCTACATGCGTCGATGGAATCAATAACTACACATGCATGTGCTCACCGGAGTACACAGGTAACACGTGGCTAATGCCGTATCCATGGTGACACACACAGTCACGTCATTTTTCTACTTTAGTGTCTCCCAAAAATGAGATTTTTAGATGAAGGCGGGCTTGTTAAGCTTTCAAATTTGAAGGATTTCGTGATCATTAAAAATGAGAAAATAGGCAAAGATTAGGCCTTCATAAATCATGATCAATTAAATCAACAGACTGCTCATTTTTTATCATTGTGTAAGGTCTTACCTTTACAAGGTGTTATTTGCAATATGGCCAAAGCCTCTCGAAAAAATTTTTTGCTATTTATTAGGGCTGTCAAACGATTAAAATTTTTAATCAGTCAATCACAGCTTAAAAATTAATTGATCGCAATTAATCGCAATTCAAACCATCCATAAAATATGCCATATTTTTCTGTAAATTATTGTTGCAATGGAAAGACACAAGACAGATATATACATTCAATATACTGGACATAAGTACTGTATTTGTTTATTATAACAATAAGTCAACAAGATGGCATTAACATTATTAACATTCTGTTAAAGCGATCCATGGATAGAAAGAGTTGTAGTTCTTAAAAGATAAATGTTAGTACACGTTATAGAAATTTTATATTAAAACCCCTCTAAGTTTGTGAAATTTTCAATCAAAAAATAAACTAGTAGCTCGCCATTGTTGATGTCAATACTAATTATGGTGCTGAACCCCATAAAATCAGTCACACCCAAGCGCCAGCAGAGGGCGGCAAAACACCAAAAAACAAGTAACAAGTGGAAATGACACTTTGCTGTCATTTTAATCTGTATGAGCGGGGCATGTGCATTAAATGTGTCAAATAATTTAGAAAATTTATTAACACCCGTTAACGCGATAATTTTGACAGCCCTACTATATATATATATATATATATATATATATATATATATATATATATATATATATATATATATATATATATATATATAAATATATATAGCTGATCCACATTTTCAATTCTTGGTTCTTGCTCAGAAGTTGTTGTCGCTTTTGAAAGCTTGGGTTTGGAAAAAGTATATGCATCTTGCCTCTTCGGTCTTTAGGTGGTTTTGGCTAGGCAAAAGCAAATGACTGTCTAAGGTGCCAGTGACATTATCTGTTCAAAAAATAATTCTGACTCATTATAAAAATAGTTTTTTGTTCATTTCATTCATTTTTGTTGTTTGTTTTATTGCTTTGCAACTTTTATAGACAATATTTTACTGGACAATTTTAAAATCAGATATAGGAAAGTCAATTACCATATTTTTCGGACTATAAGTCGCACCTGAGTATAAGTCGCACCAGCCCAAAAATGTGCGATGAAGAGGAAAAAACAACATACAGTATAAGTCGCACCGGCGTATAAGTCGCATTTTGGGGGCAAATTTACTTGATAGAATCCAACACATAGAACAGATATGTCATCTCGAAAGGCAATTTAAAATAAAAATACAATAGAGAACAACATGCTGAATAAGTGTACAGTATGATAATGCTACATGATGCATGAACAACGAAATGCGAACGTGGCCAGTAAGTTAACGTAACATAACTATTAAGAGTTATTCAGATAACTATAGCATAAAGAACATGCGAACAAGTTTACCAAGCCTTTAGTGTCACTCCAAAACACCAAAATAACATGTGAAATGATATAATTATGTGTTAATAATTTCACACATAAGTCGCTCCAGAATATAAATCGCACCCCCAGCCAAACTATGAAAAAAACTGCGACTTATAGTCCGAAAAATACAGTACATGCAGTGACACTTTTCAGCCTTAGGGGGGCCATGCCGCCCCGAAATTCCGCCTATGGGCAGCACTAGAAGTGCTCAAACAATATATTTCGTAGACTTCCACTTTCACTAACAACCTAATTAAATTTAGCCTCTCCCGAGCATGCAAAGCTTGCTTCTCAGTCAATATGCATCACTTTAACACACTTAATCGACAACAAATCCTGAATTTAATACTAGTGAATTAACTATTATCTTTTGCTATCTGCCTCTTACACAATATTGCTTGCATAAATAGTTCAAAGATTATTTTTAGTTGATAACTAGTCATTTTTAAAGCAATTAAGTGAAATAGAATCATTTCAGACCACATCTGTTGATCTCTCACAGCACTCTATAAGCAGGATTTAGGAATCACTGCTGGTACACGGCTCTGCTGCGCGGCTGCTTTGGTGTTGTGCTATCATGTGACTGCTAACCTTGGTGGCGGTGTTTTCTTTCTGTCTCGCTGTCATTTGTCTTTCTCTCATCTCGCTCTGCTTTCCGCCATCCGCTGTCTTTTCTGTGGTCGCAGCTGCTACCAATGAGGTGGAGAGAGGTTAGTTGCTTCTTCTCATTGCTCCTCTCTACTTGCTTCTTTCCATCATCTCCCTGCTCACTTCTTTTCCAATGATGGATATTGGGTATTCATTGTCATGTACTGCTTGTGCACTCTTTAAAATGCATGTCCTCAATGGTAAATTGTTTTTAATATCGCACTATAGTTTTATTTCAATTTACTTACATACATACATATATACTGTACGTACACACACACGTACTGTACATACAGTGGGGAGAACAAGTATTTGATACACTGCTGATTTTGCTGGTTTTCCCACTTGCAAGCCATGTAGAGGTATGTAATTTGTATCATAAGTTCTCTTCAACTGTGAGTGACGGAATCTAATACAAAAATCCAGAAAATCACATTGTATAATTTTTAAATAATAAATTTGTATTTAACTGCATGAAATAAGTATTTGATACATTACCAACTAGTAAATATTTCGGCTCTTAGTTATTTTTTAAGAACCCCTCCTGTTCTCCACTCTTTACCGAAAGTAACTGCACCTATTTGAACTTGTTACCTGTATAAAAGACATCTGTTCACATGCTCAAACAAACAAACTCCAACCTCTCCACAATGGCCAAGACCAAAGAGGACATCAGGGATAAAATAATAGACCTGCGCAAGGCTGGGATGGGCTACAGGGAAATAAGCAAGCAGCTTGGTGAGAAGGTAACAACTGTTGGAGCGATTATTAGAAAATGGAAGAAGTTCAAGTTGACGGTCAATCTGCCTCGTTCTGGGGCTCCATGCAAGATCTCACCTAGTGGGGCATCACTGATCATGAGGAAGGTGAGGGATAAGCCCAGAACTACACGGCAGGACCTGGTCAATGACCTGAAGAGAGCTGGAACCACAGTCTCGAAGAAAACCATCGGAAACACATTACGCCGTCATGGGTTAAAATCCTACAGCGCACGCAAGGTCCCGCTGCTGAAGCCAGTGCATGTCCAGACACGTCTGAAGTTTGCCACTGACCATCTGGATGATCCAGAGGAGCAATGGGAGAAGGTCATGTGGTCGGATGAGACCAAAATTGAACATTTTTGTCTAAACTTGGCTCGTCGTGTTTGGAGGAAAAAGAATGATGAGTACAACCCCAAGAACACCATCCCAACCGTGAAACATGGAGGAGGAAACATCATTTTTTGGGGCTGCTTCTCTGCCGAGGGTACAGGACGACTGCACCGTATTGAGGGGAAGATGGATGGGGCTATGTATCGCCAGATCTCGGCTGACTACCTCCTTCCTTTAGTGAGAGCCCTGAAGATGGGTCGTGGCTGGGTCTTCCAGCATGACAACGACCCAAAGCACACAGCCAAGGCAACTAAAGAGTGGCTCCTTAAGAAGCATCTTATCTTAAGGTCCTGGAGTGGCCTAGCCAGTCACCAGATCTGAACCCGACAGAAAATCTATAGAGGGAGCTGAAAGTCCTTGTTGCCGGGCATCAGCCCCGAAACCTGAAGGCTCTGGAGAAGATCTGCATGGAGGAGTGGGCCAAAATCCCTGCTGCAGTGTGTGCAAATCTTGTCAAGGACTACAGGAAACGTTTGGTATCTGTAATAGCAAACAAAGGTTTCTGTACCAAATATTAAGTTCGATTTTTGTGATGTATCAAATACTTATTTCATGCAATTAAAGGCAAATTTATTATTTAAAAATCATACAACGTGATTTTCTGGATTTTGTATTAGATTCCGTCCCTCACAGTTGAAGCAAACTTATGATACAAATTACATACCTCTACATGCTTTGCAAGTGGGAAAACCAGCAAAATCGGCAGTGTATCAAACACTTGTTCTCCCCACTGTACATGTTACCTGAAATTGACATTTTTTTGTCCTATAATTATGTGTAGTTTACAAGTATTTTGGGGTACTGTACAATACATTTATACCGTCTATGTTTGCTGCTCTATGAACACATTGGCAGAAAATGTTCTAAATAGGCATAAATATCACACATCACCACACATCACAGACAAATCCTCAAGTGATTTTTTAATTATCCCCACTGTGGACGTAGTGCTGTCGAAAGCTTTGTTTTATTCCCCCATGAGTTATTTTAATCAATTTAAAGTTTTGAGTTTGGAGAGCACAGGGATGCGCCTGGGAATATCATCAGGGACATGCCATTCCCAGGGATGAGATCGTTTATCAGACCTCTGCGTCAGGCCTGCCCACAAGAGAGTCATCCATCAAATAATACACACAGAGAGACGCATGTATCTATTGGCATGTCAGAGTTGTTTGGACTGAAAGTTGATGTTTTTTGTGTTTGTTCCCAGGGGAGCTATGTGAAGAGAAGCTAGATTTCTGCGCTCCCGAATTGAACCCATGTCAGCACGATTCGAAGTGCATTCTGACCCCTCAGGGGTACAAGTGAGTATACTAGACGCACACAAACTAGTTGTCATGATGTCTCACACAAAAATAGTTGCTGACTTTAAGCAATAGACGGTTGAATGTGTTTTTTTATTCCGTGTGTGTGCACATGCATCATAGGTGTGAGTGCACTCCAGGTTATGTTGGAGAGCACTGTGAGCTGGACTATAACGATTGTGATGATAACAAGTGCCAGAATGGTGGTCAGTGCATTGATGCCATCAATGGATACACCTGTGTCTGTCCAGAAGGCTACAGGTAAGGAACACAAATTGCAAAGCAGTAATCCATAGCAAACATCATAAGCATTAGCAAGCCTTAAATGCAGGGGATGAAAGTGGGCCAGAACTGTATGGAACACCATTCTGGTAGGAATTTCAGGGGCGGAACGATGCTGTGATCCAGAAAATATGACGGCAACTGTCAAATCTCAATGCTAAAAAAAAAAAAAAAACTGCCAGGCTGCCACACGCACGATGAAAACAATTTAGTAATGTCAGATTTATATACACAAGTGTTAACAATAATCCTAATAAAGTGCTTGTGTAGCGTCATCTGTTTCCACCAATATTTATTATTTATTTATTCCACGGACAGCACGGAGCTCCACAGCTGCAGCAGACATCTGAGTCTGACGTCGATGTGCGCATGCGCTCAGCTAACCACCCTCCCTGGCCTGGACTCCAGTTATCCGTTCAATTGGCTGACGTACTGACATGTGAACAGCATGGATAGTTAGCTCCAATTCAGGGATGTCAAACCAATTCCACAAAGGGCCAAGAAGGTCCTGGATTTCATTTCAACCACGACTGCGCAAACGGATTAACCAATGAATTTTCTGCTGAAACAAGCAAACCTGACTGCAATCAATTGACTACACTTGTAGGAGATCAGATTGGTGAAAAGATGACCTCTTCATTGGCTGGAACGAAATCCAGGACCCTTTTGGCCTTTTGTGGAATTGGTTTGACACCCCTGCTCTAATTGTTTGAAATGCATGTTTTCTGGGACAAATAAATGAAAAAATAAGCTTGTTAAATTCATGCGATAAAAAAGGGCAATGCAAAGGAAAATTGATCAGCTCTTTAAGACAAAGAAAGGAGTTGAAGAGACTTATTTTCTCTGATGAGGAGGTTCAGAACATCATGTTAACCCTATGATGTCTTACCCCAGAAATACTGAACAGAAAATTCAGATTTTTTTCAATTTGAAAGCCTTATGTGGTCCTTAAACGTAATATTAGAACAAGTTTAACATTTTTTTAATGAATTTGTATATATGTGTTCTCTAAAATGTATCATAAATGATACATTAAGCATTAAATGCAGTTCTCGTGGTAAAACAAATATAACTAAAGTGATATTGAATACAATAAGGTTTTAAACTTTTTTTTTTTTTTTTTTTTAACTGCAGTGAGGTTCAGAAATGCTTGTCTCAAATGTGATACATTTGACAATACAGTATAGTTAATGTGCACTTTGGACTTATTTTTTATTAATTTACCTATGTTTGGTTACTTATTTCCTTATTTTAAAAAAAATTAATTTAAAAAAGTATATTCCTTTTTACATTTCATGCCACCCCCAAAAAGAAAAGAAATCTGGCACCGTCGCGACCTTTTTGTCAGGGAGTTCAGCAAGAAATTAGAGCAACTTTCACCCTTGCTTAAATGTCTTTTACCTTTTTGATTAATTGGTTGGCTAAAGTATAAATAGATTAGCTATAGATTGTCAGAAGGTTCTTGTCCAGACTGTAGATGGAGGGCTCCCCCTTGTGTTAATTCAATCTTTGCGGGAGTAGTGTTCACGCAATGTGCTCGGTTAGTACAGAATTTGTGCAAAGGAAGACTGGTAAATCTCGAAGAACTCCTGTACTAAATATGTATGGGGTTTTTTTTTTAAATGCAATGCAAAAGCAAAAAAAAAACTTGTACAGAGATTCACATACTGACAGACTTATGCTTAAATGTATATTACGAGCTGCTTTTAAGGTGTTAGGTTTAGGTATGTATATCTCAGTATGTAATTCCTCCATCACACATGTGATTTTTTTGTGGTTGCAGTGGGTTATTTTGCGACTTGTCCCCGCCAATGGTCCTTCCTCGCACCAGCCCCTGCGACAACCACGACTGCCTAAACGGGGCGCAGTGTGTCGTCATGGGAACCGACCCCCGCTGCCAATGTCTTCAGGGCTACGAGGGGGAGCGCTGCGAGACTCTCGTCAGTGTCAACTTTGTTGACCGCAAGTCATACCTGCAGCTTCCCTCTAACCCGATCTCACCACAGACCAACATTAGCTTGCAGGTGTGAATGACTTGCAAGTATCCACTTATAAAATCCATATAAAAACAAATTGAAATTCTGGTTTGTTTTCAGATTGCGACAGATGAGGACAGCGGAGTGTTGTTATATAAAGGTGATAATGATCACATTGCTATGGAGCTTTACCGGGGACGCCTACGGGTCAGCTATGATACTGGATCTTACCCTCCTTCTGCCATCTACAGGTTGGCACACACCAACAAAAAACATGACAGTTTTATCTCATCATTGATTACTAAAGGGAAATTGAATGGATTGGAAAGTAGTACAAAATTGAGTGGTTGATGTTGGTCAGAAGGGCCGATGGCGCAAATAGGCTACCTCGCTTCTGTCAGTCTTATCAAATCAGCAGATAATGTAATTCTACAATTAAAGTACAATAATAAAGATATATCACATATAGAAAATTTGTAACAGTACTGTTGGATTATGCTAATGTTTCTCTTTCAGTGTGGAGACAGTGAATGACGGCAGTTTCCACGCGGTTGAGTTGGTAGCATCAGACCAGACTTTGTCACTGTCCATTGATGGCGGGGCACCTAAATCCATCAACTCCATGAGCAATCTGTCAACACTTAACATCGACTCCCCACTTTACCTTGGAGGTAAGAAAAAGATCACCTGTTGGTGATCTTGTTTCTAGTTGCATCATCAATGATGTATTTGTGCAAGAAAATGTGACTAGTTTGTAGCATTATAAGATTGCACTGCATCAAAATGAAAGGACTAACTTTATCAATGACAGTGAATGAGTTTATATTTTGCTAATCTCCTCTTTACCAATGCATTCCAGGTATGCCAGAGCGTACATCTGCCTCCGGGGGTCTGTCAGCCCTGCAGCACAGCTCAAGTGGCCGAAATGGCACCAGTTTTCATGGCTGTCTCCGTAACCTCTACATCAACGGGAAGCTCCAGAATCTCGGCGCGGGCCTTGGCTTGGGAGCCACGGATGCCAAGACCGCGCAGAGCACTACTCGACAGTGGCTAGGTCAAGGAGTGGAGCCTGGTTGCCAACCCTGCCAGAGAGGTGCCTGCGTCCAGGGGGACTGCCATCCGACAGGGCATCGTGGCTTTTCCTGCACCTGTCATCCGGGTTGGACAGGACCACTGTGCGACCAGCAAGTTAACAACCCATGTGATGGCAACAAGTGAGTGTTACAACTTGGTAATTACGATTTTTTTTAAAAACTGTTCGCATTTTACTCATTTTTCAACCTTAAAAATAAATAACATACTTACAGTCCCTTAAAGATTATTACAACACCTGGGGAAATGCTAATATTCCATCATTTATCCATAAGCGCATGCCTTTTGGATTCATATCATGCCACTTCGTGTAATTACACACATCGCAACATCAAGAAAATGATAGAAATTGGGATCGATTGTCAAGGTAAAAAGACCGGCGCCCGAGATCCCGGAAATCTAGCATATTGTGTGCGTGACGTCACAACTAGGAAACACTCTCAGTGCTTAGTACTGAATAGCGGCGATGATGGCGGACAATTTTGTTTCTAGTTGCAGCGACGAATGCGACGTAACGAACGTTCTTCTAATAGTGACGAGGAGAGTTATGAACCTTTCTTTGGTGTTTTGGGTTATCAATTTGAGCCCAAACGAAAGCCAATGCAGTCTAATGAAACGATCATTGAGGGGAGCAATCACACTGATGAAACACCGGCAACAGATCGTGTGGGGAAACACCGAATGGTTTGTTTTGCATTTCTTTTTGTGAAGCTGATACACCGTAACCGCAAAATAAAGTAATGTATAGAATAATTATCATTTATTGTGCTATCTTAGGTTTCCGCTCTGCCAACAGACACAAATATGAATGGGATTAGAGGATTTGTTCTATATATTTTACGAGCGATAATTTATACATGTG
Organism: Corythoichthys intestinalis; assembly: GCF_030265065.1. NCBI lineage: Eukaryota > Metazoa > Chordata > Actinopteri > Syngnathiformes > Syngnathidae > Corythoichthys > Corythoichthys intestinalis. The sequence goes on from NC_080402.1 coordinate 24,374,862, forward strand.
TCCAGTCCTATATCTAATCGTGATATGGTTTTTATTATAAAAGAGTACTCACTCTGGCCATTTCGAGCTTGGCTGCTCCCCTCCTTTGCTTAGACTGGGGTGGTGGGGTGGTCTCATCAGTGCCAGTCATCGTCTTCTTTCTTGATATCTCGGGACATTTAGGTGGCTGCGCGTGTATGGTGGGCACCGCATCTGCTTTCAGCAGCAATTTCTTAGCAAAACCTGATTTCATTTGTCCATAGTTCAAATAGCTTTCAGTTGTAAAATGCGCACCACACAAAACCGTGCCGGAGGCTGGGTCTGCATAATTAGCCCTCTTTGCACGGACGAACTTTACTCATTGTCTGCGTAGTCCAGCTCTTTTCCTCGCGTTCGGAAACTCATGGGTACTACATTGCAACAAATGGCTATTTGTACACCACATAGCATGACAGGTTTGAACCATTTTAGCGATTTTTTTGATAAGACACGAACGCAACTCTCTCGTCGATAAACAACGATGGCACCTGCCTCGACCTTTTGTTTCCTGGCTGTGACGTCAAAGCCCCATTCGGCTGTTTCCGGAATACTTTCGGAAATGTTCGTAATTTTCGATCTATTTTCGATAATTGCTCATGAATGTGATTTATTTTTTTGTTAACTTTATTAATATTTGTTATCTTGCCACATAACGGTTCTATTGATATCTCACAGCCCCTTAGTATTATAATTCTCTTTAAGATATTTTCTCAGAACAACTCCTGAATTGGTCTGACACCAAAATTAAAGCAATTCCCCAAGGAAACATTTTTTCATCCGCACAATGCATCATGATCATTACTTTTCAGGATGAACTAAGAGATGCAGTGCACCGGGGCACTATATAAGGAATAACATAGTTCCTGCACAACTGAAAAGCACAAAATGGCAAACTCATTGTACTTTTTAAGGCACTATGGCCGATACTAGATAGGGACCAATTCTGAACATGTATATAATATATTACTCTCATTTCTCTGGCTATATTTAAGGCTTTTCTTTGAGTCGAATGCATTACTTTGCCACAGGGTCGATGGAGGTCACTCACAACAGGGGGTGGTGAGGATCTTATTTTGTTTTTCCCATCCAAAAACAGCCATTTTGGTCCATTTTGGTCATTTTGGTATTGGAAATAAAAGCGCCCGTGTATTATAAAGCAAATCCCCGCAGCTGGACGGCACAATGACACACAAACACATTTGAAAACTAAAAGGTCCAATATGCCTCGGTTTAACACCCACCTTTCACAACACTCAAATAAATTGCAGACCAATATCCAACATCACTCTGCATGGCGACAGCTTAACAGCAACAACAAACAATAACATGCAAACTATCATCACGGTCTAAACTACCTAAACAGCTAACTTTTCCTCGCTGGGCACTATTATAAACTATCATAATCATCTTCATTTTCGACCCCGAATTGAATTTTAGAAAAATTCGCTAGTAAATCGCCAATTCGTTTTTGTGCCATGTTAACGTCTCCTCTGTCACCAGTTAACTTTTCCATTCCAAAAGCGCCTTATCCAATGTGATCTGGTTGCAAGAACGGTGTCAAAAAAAAAAAAAACTTTTTCAACTACAGTCCTGGCCAAAAGTTTTGGCACCCCTGCAATTCTGTCAGATAATGCTCAATTTTTCCCAGAAAATGATTGCGATTACAAATGCTTTGGTAGTAATATCTTCATTTATTTTGCTTGCAATGAAAAAACACAAAAGACAATGGGAAAAAATTAAATCATTATCATTTTACACAAAAGTCCAAAAATGGGCGGGACATAAGTATTGGCTCCCTTAACAAATCATGTGATGCTTCTCTAATTTGTGTAATTAACAGCTCCTGTTACTTACCTGTGGCACATAACAAGTGGTGGCAATAACTAAATCACACTTGCAGCCAGTTAAAATGGATTAAAGTTGACTAAACCTCTGTGCTGTGTCCTTGTGTGTGTACCACACTGAGCATGGAGGAAAGAAAGAAGACCAAAGAACTGTCTGAGGACTTGAGAAGCAAAATTGTGAGAAAAAATGGACAATCTCAAGGCTACAAGTCCATCTCCAAAGTCCTGAATGTTCCTGTGTCTACCATGCGAAGTGTCATCAATAAGTGTAAAGCCAATTGCATTGTGGCTAACCTCCCTAGATGTTGACAGAAAAGAAAAATTGACGAGAGATTTCAACGAAAGATTGTGCGAGTGGTGGATTAAGAACCTCGACTAACATCCAAACAACTTCAAGCTGTCCTGCAGTCCGAGGGTATAACAGTGTCAACCCGTACTATTCGTCGGCGTCTGAATGAAAAGGGACTCTATGGTAGGATACCCAGGAAGATCTCACTTCTGACCAAGAGACATAAAAAACCCAGCTTGAGTTTGCCAAAACTTACCTGAGAAAGCCAAAAACGTTTTGGAAGAATGTCATCTGGTCAGACGAGACAAAAGTAGTGCTTTTTGGGAAAAGGCATCAACATAGAGTTGACAGGGGGGGGAAACGAGGCCTTCAAAGAAAAGAACACGGTCCCCACGGTCAAACATGGTGAAGGTTCCCTGTTGTTTTGGGGTTGCTTGGCTGCCCCTGGCACTGGACTGCTTGACCAAGTGCATGGCATTATGAAGTTTGAAGACTACCAACAAATTTTACAGCATAATGTAGGGCCCAGTGTGAGAAAGCTGGGTCTCCCTCAGAGGTCATGGATCTTCCACCAGGACAATGACCCAAAACACACTTCAAAACGCACTAGAAAATGGTTTGAGACAAAGCACTGGAGACTTCTAAAGTGGCCAGCAATGAGTCCAGACCTGAATCCCATAGAACACATGTGGAGAGATCTGAAAATGGCAGTTTAGAGAAGGTACCCTTCAAATCTCAGAGACCTGGAGCAGTTGGCCAAAGAAGAATGGTCTAAAATTTCCAGCAGAGCATTGTAAGAAACTAATTGATGGATACCAGAAGCGGTTGTTTGCAGTTGAGGGTGCCGATACTTTTGTCCCGCCCATTTTTGGAGTGATGTGTAAATGATAAACGATTTTTTTTTTTTTTTTTCATTCTCTTTCGTGTTTTTTTTTTTTCATTGCAAGCAAAATAAATGAAGATATTACGACCAAAGCATTTGTGATTGTGATCATTTTCTGGGAGAAATTGACAGAATTGCAGGGGTGCCAATACTTTCGGCCAGCACTGCATTTAATCCCCAAAGTTAAATACACTAATACTTCAATATGTTTTATTTGTTGATTTATTTTTAACAAAAAAAAAAAATCTACACAACAGGGAGTGCTGATTCCTTGGATCAATGACTACTATTTTCGAATTTAGACAGATCTTTGGCACCATCTTGTGGCATTTAAAGAAAGAGTGCAAAAACTGTATCTACTATTGTTCATTTTTTGGAGTTTGGGAACTGTGAGATTGTGGCAGCGCAGAGACATGGAAATTGAACAGTCCCATTTGCCTATTCATTTGTCAAAAAAAACAAAGAAATATTTCCATTGTAGTTAGTCAAATGTATTTTTTTTCTTTCATCTCTAGGTGTATTCATGGTACCTGCCTTGCCATCAACTCCTACTCTTACTCATGTCGCTGCCAGCCCGGATTCAGCGGTGTCCTCTGTGATGAGCAAGATCAGGAAGCGACTAATCCCTGCAGCCTGTCTCGCTGTAAACATGGAAAATGTAGAGTGTCCGGACTGGGCAAAGCATACTGCGAGTGTAACAGTGGATACACCGGAGAGGCGTGCGATAAAGGTGGCATTCATAAATAATAACTCTGGTTATTTATATTTTACACCTGGACACTTGAATTTGCTTTGGCAATCTCTAACTAATCTATCGGTTTTTAGTGAGTAGAAGAGTCTTCAAAATCTCTGCTTTGTTTTTCATGTGGCATGTGTGTCTGCATCTAACAATGTTTGTTGTTTCTGCATTAACACTCGCAACACCTTGCTTTTCCAAATCAGATTCACCTGAGCTTCCGCTCAATCGCACGCGAGGGGTCTCTCAGGTGAGACTACATGGCCTGACCTTTTTCCCTCTCGTTAGTAGTTTGTACAAATTCCCTTCCATCCATTTCATCTGATATACTTTTAGCCTAGTTTTATGTTCATGTAGCATTGTTAGCATCTTATTTTATTACTTTTATATGATGGACTCAAACAAAAATAATAATTGATTACATTAGAATTAGAAATGTCCATTTGACTATGTAGTCTTGAGTCACTATGGGAAAGCTAACCTTTTAACACCTGAGCCTATTTTGTCCGAATTTGCATGCTTTGTTGTTGCCTTTATATTTCAAAGAAAAAATTGCTCACAGTGGCCTGGTTGGGTCCCTTTTTTCAGGAGACCATAACCTTCATGTCCAAACTGTTTTTTTCTTCACTGACCAATTATAAGCAACATTTTGGACCCAAAAAGACAAAAAAATCCCAACATCTTTTGTCAAAATTTGTAATATTGATGTCCTATTGACAACCAAACATGCTCGTCGAACCGTTTTGAAGCTTGATAATATTTATTCAACTTGTTAGGATAAACATCCAACATAAAAAATAAGACTGAATAGTTTTATAGATGACAATTCAACACAAACAGAAGGTATGGTCACAGACGTTTTTGGCATACATATATATTACATATATATACAGGGGTGCACATAATTTTTTTGCCCAGGTTCTCAGAGGAGGACCTGGAGATGTGACTTGGTCCTCATTGAGCTTGAGAGCCGACCCGCCTGATGCGATAAATTTATGACAAGCTTTACTTAGAGCCAATTAACTTTAATTAATTATATTAACAATTAATGCTTGATTAACATCAACTGGCACAACAAAATTGCCATTACTTTGAAGTGAAATGTAAAGAAATAAACATAAAAGCACCAATTCAAAATAAAGGGCATTATGCAGCTCCCACATTAACTCCAAGCCTTTTTAAAAGTGGGATGTCCTCCTCATAAGACCTCATTGAACGTGCATGTTTAGCTTTGTAAAATGCGAGCAAAAACACGTTTGTCAGTGCATGTCGCTGTTCATTACCTTTATTCCGCCCTATTCCGCCACTTGTCCATAGGGCGAGTGTGGTCCTGTCTGACATCGATAGTTTGCTTAATTGCCACATGCTCTCTGTTTTTTTCGTGCTTTTCAAAGTTTGGATGGCTGAAATTCTTTGACCCTACATAAAATGCGCTGCTCTTATCGGCGACATTGGGATTCTCACGGCACATTTTTTACCGCATTTCCGTGCGAGCATCATTTGCTTCTAGCCATGGTACCTCCTGTAGCCACTTTTCAGCAAAAGTCCTTTTTTTCGGTAGCTCCGGTGACGTCTCTGTCGTCTGTCTGTCTTTTGACGGGGGTGGGGGAACACGGAAGTAATTACTCAGTGTGGCCTGCCTCTTCGACATTCTGAGAAGTTATTTTCTCGTGTCCGCCGCAAATACAGTGGTCAGCCATCGGTACGCAAAAGCGTATGGAAGCCGTTGAGGGCCAGCGCGTTTGTCTACGTCCAGTACGCATGACCACTTATGTGCACCCATGTGTATATATATATAGTTAACTGAAACGCTATTACAGTGGAATATTTTGGTAGCAATTTCTTGGTTTCTTTTTTTGTTAAACATTGACACCTTTTTAGAATGATATCACAATTCTTGGCATGAGCATATCGATACCTTTTGGGATGCAAAATATCACAATATATAGAAATTTCGATATTTTGTCACACTCCTAACCCATCGGACAATGGGTAATGATGACATCAGGAAGAAGTGCGGACTAACTGTGATACTCTCATTTGATTGGTTGAAATAGTACTAACAGTGATAAAATGTCTGCCCACACGAAGCATTATCCTCCACTATTACACACATAAGAAAAATGGCAATTTTTTTTTTTTTTTTTCCTAAGACAAAATTCTTTCCACTTAGATAAATAATATGACCACATGATAAAAGTGTTGTCTGTCCCTTTGCTGCCTGGCACTGAAAACAAAAAAATGGCATTGAATGAATTTCCCAGTTCAATGGCATCCAATGAGTGAATGTTCACAGCTTTGTACTGAAGGAATCTGACTTTTTAGCCAGATTGCTGGAACTACGCTAGCCGAACCGCTGGACCCGCGCTGGCGCAGCTCCAACGACCCGGGCCGGCAAGACCCCGAAAACCCGGCCAAAAGGCCAAACTCTGCGCATTCACCTTAGTCTTCACCCCTTGTACTGACTCATCTTTTGAAAGCTGGAAAAAGGCTTCGAAAGACATGTTGACAATTCATTCTGAGTCGACAGCAATCATACAGCACAAAGGGACCCAAGTGAGGATCCAAGGTCACCATATCACAAGTCAACAAAACGTTCCCGAGAAAAAATGGCAATGCTTAGTTAAACATTCAGTCTTTTGAAGGCTCTCGCGGGGCGGGCCGTGGGCAGGAAGAAGGGTGTGTTTGGGCGTTGTTTAGGATTATTGTCTGTTTGTGGATTGGACAGGAGGATTCGGGAGTTACTGTTGTCAGGGCAACGAAGGTTGTGGATTTTGCCACCTCAGCGTCAAAGGGGCTCTTGGAGTCTTGTCAGTAGGCATGTGCTGGTATGAGATTTTGACGGTACGATAACCGTGAGCAAAAATACCGCGGTTTCACGGTATCACTGTATTGCAATTATAGTTCCAAAATGTGTTATTTTGAGATGTATGAGTTAAAAAAAATAATTTTTTCCATTGAACAGGATTTTTTTTTTTTCAGATCATAGTTGTAAATTTGAACATGAATATATTGTTAAAATAAATAAATTATCAATATCAAAAAAACAAATATTATAAATAAAATCAAAATATAACTTATAGACTATACCCACAGCCACAGCTCAAGTTGCTCAAGATTAGAGCAAGAACAAAATAATTTTCATAAAAAAGTAAAAACACTTCTGAATAATTTTTTTTAAAATTTATACTGAATAACTTTTTTTTTTTTTGAGGGTGGAAAAGCTCAAGTGAAGTTTCACCATTTTCAGCCACTGTGTCAACTCTAGTCTACATGATGTCATGCCTTTGTGTTAAAAAGAACATAAAGAATTCATAAGTTAATAAGTTAGTTAAAAATGTAAAAGTTAGTTAAAAAGTAAATATTGTTGTGGAAAGGTTTGATCTTAAAAAAAAAAAAAAAAAAAAAATTGGGAGTGAGACCTCTCCTTGATCCAGCGTACGTGGATTTCTGCTTAGGGCAGATCACCTTTCGCAATTAACGATCTTTGACGCTATCCCTTTTCCCCTTCATTCAAGCGAATCAAGCTTGTTTTCTCACCCTGCGGCTGTAACACTCGACGAAGTTGCTCTCCCAGCTAAGTCTAGGCTAACATTCGTCTTTGTAAGCTTTTAGTTAGTTTGTATATCGAATTTGAAAGGAAAATGTGTGTGTTGTTTTTGGCGAACTTTTTTTATGGTGCTAATCTATTGAAGCTACTCACACATGGAAAAACACAATTGTACAACGTTTTAAATGTATTCATTTTGTATATTCCACTTACCACGATTTGAGAGCTCAATAAATTGAAGAAAAGAACGCCTTATGTTTGGAGTATTTGTTTATGGGTTCGCTGGCTGTCTAGCAGATAGCACTTTCTAGCACTTTCACACACAGCAACAAACGGGAGGGGGTGAGCGCTGCCGCGCCACGCCACTTCTGGCTGCATTTTTGACACATGAAAAATAGCGAATACCGTACTACGGTCTGACGGAAAATTTTAGTGGTTTTGAAACCGCGGCGTTTTCACAGCACGGTAAACCGTAAAACCGGTAACCGGCACATGCCTGCTTGTCAGTCGTGTTATCAGTTGGATATTGGGCGTTCTCCGATGTTCCTTGTGTTGGGACAGGACGTCCCGCCATTTGTTGTGATTGTGAGATTTGGTTGTGCAGACGTGGGCTTGTAGATGTCAGCGTCAATCTTGCTCAGTCAGTCGCATGACGCACGCGTTGGGCTTCCGTGATAAAAATGCGTCATGTATCTCTTATGCCCTATATTCTGCTTCTTTTCCTTTAACTGTGGTAAAAGTGCTATTTATTTTATATTGGGTGTGTTAGAGTAATATGGACAGTCAAACAGTAAATACGAGAAACGATACTATTCCCTGATGGATTATATGTATTAGGTGTGTTAGAATAATGCAAACACTTATACTCCTTCAGTACTTTACATTTAGCACCGTCTCCTACTTTCCTTCTCACTTTTTCTGTATTGGTCATTCCATTAAAATTCAGTTTTGATGTCATTTCTTTACTGTTGGACCACACAGCTAATGACCTACCTTATTTTTGCAGAGGTGGCCTGCAGAGGAGAACGGGTCCGAGATGTCTACCAGAGACAGCAAGGCTACGCGGCGTGCCAAACCCAGGAGAAGGTCTCCCGTTTAGAGTGCAGGGGCAGCTGCCCGGGGGGAGCAGAAGGACAAGGGACCTGCTGCACCCCCCTCCGCAGCAAACGCAGGAAATACACCTTCCAGTGCACTGACGGCTCCTCTTTTGTTCAGGAAGTGGAGAAAATTGTTAAGTGTGGCTGTACAAATTGTTCCACATGAAAAAAAAAAAAGACTTTCTTTGCAAGATATGTTTTGTCTACCCACCCACCCGCCTTACTTGCTTCCCATCTCTGCTTCTGAGATCTTGACAAAACCCTCCATCAGTTTTTTAAAAACCCTGAAGAAAAAAAAGAAAAGAAAAAAAAAAAGAAACCTCACAGTTTCTTCCCTTGTCAGTGCTGGACTGATGATCGATGCTTCCTCGGTGGGGATGTTGAATTATATTGTAAAGTACAAAAACAGACTTATTTTTTATTATGAAGTGGAGAAAAAGACAAAAAAAAGTTGACTTTTTCCTTGCATCTACTTCGTTTCGTTGGTCATGAAGACTCCGCCACTGTCTCTTTACCCGGAGGATCTACCTGATGACTTCCCAGGCGTCCTCTGATGTCGTAGGAGAAACCTGATTTAGTCCTACTATAGACTCACTACTACACAAAAGAGACTGTGTGCACAATCCTCAAAACAATTTCATACAGCTACTGAACAACACGCTAACAAAGATGTCTTTGTTACCTTCCGGGTTCAATACACTATACTCCCCAGTCTTGAGTATTTATTGTATCATAAATATACCTGTACTTATTAAGTAGGTCTTCCCCCATGTATCAATTCTGATTCTTTTAATATATATTAATTTATATTTGTGCTCATTTTTATTTTTAAAAGACATAATCTGTCAAGATAGCTGAACTAACATAATGGTGTCCTTTATTTTGGTTAAAAAGCTGTTTTTTTGGAATATATTGTGCTTGCCAGAGACCTTAGTTACATTTTGATCTGCAAATGTGACGTGAGGACGGTGTATATTTTTGTCACGCTTCCTGAGAGTTTGTACTGTGCCATTACCAGAAGGTCTTTATATTAGAGTATACAAAACACAGATCTTGTGCGTAGCATTGACCCTAGAGGATGCCTAGAACTGTTTTTACCTTTTTAACAAATTTATGCTTAAAGGATACTGTGACTTTTTCTAAATGAAACTACTTTGTTAGCCCCTTGGTCTCCGATGTTTAACATGTTGCTGCTAAGTTTTTGTACCGTAGACTTGGATCCTGATCTGTATGTTATATAGAAATCTCCTGCTCCGACTGTAAAGGGGCGCTTTGTGTAACAGATAAATATGTCCCCCACCTCTACATTGCATTGTGATTTATAGATCCTGTCTCTACCCCCAGACTAATGTCAGTTCCCAGACTGATGTTTGTTAATTAAAAACCAATATTTACCTCACACTCGTTACCTCTGCCTTTTTTTGTCACAATAATTAGCCCTGGTCGGAAATGTTTTGTGCAGTAATTAATAGCAACTGTAATAATAATAAGCTCAAACAAAACTTTGGGCAGCAACATTTTGTTGGTTATGTCGCATTGTACCGTACTACATCCGTGTACAGATGCAGCTCTTGTACTTGGTAGTCAATGTAAATGCAAATAAGTCAGTGCAAATAAAGATTTCATACACATTAACTTGACAATCAGTTTCCATCTTTTAGTATTCAAAAGTTTAAAAAGCACAGTGAAAGAGTAGCCAATAAATGTACTCAAGTAAGATAAGAGTTACTTCAAAATAATATTACTCAAGTAAAAGTAGTCATCCAAAAAATTACTCAAGTACAAGTAAAGAAGTATCCAGTATTTGCAACTTAGGAGTTTTATTCAAACAAATCACAGTCTTGATCTCCTTAAACCTCCTCTCACTTTTTTAGAGGATTTGATGACTAAAGATATTCTTAGGAGAGGGGCTATCTCGAGTTTGTACAAAATTCTAATGTGTAATTCTCCTGAAAATTCAAAGGACAAAATGAGGGCATGGATTCATAACTTGGATAAGGGCATAACAGAAAGGGAATGGGCTAAACTGTGTGTAAATGCTCAAACCATATGCATGAACGCACGGTTGAGACTTATTCAATACAAGTGGATAATGAGAACATACATAACACCAGCAGAACTTAACATATATAATAAAAATATTCCTGATACCTGCTTTAAATGTACAGGAGAAAAAGGTACCCTGTATCACTGTGTATGGCAATGTGGAAAAGTTCAGAAATTTTGGGATGAAGTAAGAAGTACGTTGGAGGGAATGATTTTAAAAGACATTCCATTTGGACCAAAGTTTTTTCTGTTGGGACTGTTTCCAGAAGAACACAATTACAACAAACATGAACGGACACTTATCAATTTTGGTTTAATAATGGCAAAGAAATGCATTGCATTAGTATGGAAATCGGATCGTGGACCTTCTGCCAAACAATGGATCAATCAGATGTTGTCAGTTATACCTCTAGAATGCATGACATACATATTGAAGGGAAAACAACAGCTTTTTGAGGACTTGTGGACACCTTTTATGAATTCTGTCAAAAAGATGAAATTGTCTTGAGGCTTACAATATCATATTAGGGACTGTGATTTTGTGTTTATGGAGGATAAATGGGGTGAAGCTGGAGCTTAACTATAGGAGAGGAACAACTTTTTTTTTTTGTTTGTGTTTTTTTGGGGGGGGTATGTTCTCGGTGTGGTCTTTATGGTATTGTTTTGATGGTGTGAATTATTAGTTTGAAAATCAATAATAATATTGTGGAAAAAAAAGAAGTATCCAGTGAAAAGAATACTCAAGTAATGAGTAACATTGTAACTGCTTTTTTTTTTTAAACAATGTTTTTTCTCTGCACAAATCTCTCTATATGAACTGTTGTAATAATGATGCTGTACAAAAACCCATTACAGAAATTTAAAAAATAAAAAATCATTGCATTTCGGCGAGAAAAAAAAAAGACAGAAATGAATTATTTATCCAAAGAGCATAAGTGCCCTCTAGTGGAGAAAATAGTTCCTTGTTTGAATAGTGAATACTTCCTTCATAGTTACTATTATGAAATAAAAAGCATCATATCTCCGGTTCGCACAATCAATCTTTTCCAAATAAAAACTGGGAGAGAGGTTATGGACATAATGGCCACACAGAAAACCTGTATGGACTCTCTATTATTGATGCACCGAAAGGCAGGCATTCAGCTATATTGTCCTTAAATTAATATTGAAGGTTTGGATCAAGTCCACCATAGAAGGAATCTTGTTTGGGGGGCGATAACCCCAATAGAATTTCATTTTCATGACATGTAATATTGGAGAAAACATCAATAAAAAATACATATTGCCACAAAATAGACAAAATTGCTATTAATAACTGTTTTAGTCAATCAAATGCAGGTATTTCATAAATTTTTCATCGCTCATCAACACTTACTGGAGTTATCTTCAAATTATCTATTAGTGCTCTATTATTTAACTCCATCGGACCTGCTTTTTTTCTGCTGGGCAAAAAAAAAAATCTTTGCTGATTTTCAAGGTAATTATTATATTTTTCGTACCATGCATGCATTTCGAAACATGAAAAAATGGAGAAATTAGCCGCTAAGGCATTGGCATCATAGTTCACAATGTTTACATAAAATAAATGCTACCGGAATTTCAAGAATTTCAACGTAAAAAGCTCTTTCTTGTGGACTTGTGGTAAGGCGGCGCCACAGTGAACTTAAAGACGAGCCGCACATTCGACATATTTAGGTAAGATAAATGCTACCTGCACGTTTTTTTTTTTTTTTTTTTTTTTTGCTTTTAACCAAGAATCGAGACTGTTTTACGTCAATATAAAGAATTCAGGGATTTAAACATTTATTCACGTGAATTTCAACGTAAAAAGCTCTTTGTTGTGGTAAGGCAGCGCCACAGTGAACTTAAAGACGAGACGCACATTCGACCTATTTACGTAAAATAAATGCTACTTGCACGTTGTTTTGCTTTTAACCAAGAATCGAGACTGTTTTACGTCCATATCTATAAAGAATTCAGGGATTTAAGCATTTATTCACATGAATTTCAACGTAAAAAGCTCTTTGTTGTGGTAAGGCAGCGCCACAGTGAACTTAAAGATGAGCCGCACATTTAAAATATTTACGTAAAATAAATGCTACTTTTTTGTTTTTTTTTTTTGCTTCTAACCAAGAATCGAAACTGTTTTACCTCCATATCTATAAATAATTTAGGGGTTTAAGTATTCATTCACAAGAATTTTCCACAAAAAAAGCTCTTTGTGATTACACTCGGTCAGCTTTGACGCCCTTGCCAACAATGCAGGCCCCCCCCATTAATCAGCTCCGCTCCCTGTGTCCCGTCAATAATTATGAAGTCTATGGAGAGGTTTAAATCTGTGCTTTCGTTTCATGTTGAGAGCAGCGCTCCATGTCAAATACTGTACAACATTTTTTACGATTCTTTAAAGACGCCACGTGATTGAACAGCCTGGCGTGATCTTAGAACGGAAAGCTTGCGTCAGATTGGTGTAATGGAGTCATGTGATTATTCTTGCGACGTCTCATTGGTGAAATTGGTAGAGCTAATCTTGGCATCGCAGGCAAAAAAAGATAAATCTAATACGTAGAATAAAGAGGAAAAATGTAACGACGCTAGTGTAGCCCAAAGTAGCAGAGTAAGATTGGGTTTTTTCTTCACAAATCTACTCAAATAAAACTGTTGAAATTCGCTTCCCCAGACAAGCCACACGGAAAAAGCGACGCTCTGCCGATGCTGCCTACCAACCGGGAAGGCGGAACTTGGCGCGTTCATCTCTGATATTAACCCTTTGTACTGACTCCATGTTCCAAAAGTTTGAAAAAGACTCGCCGAAAGCAGGTTGACAATTTATTCATCAACAATGGTCAAAAACAAGGCAAAACCAGACGACGGAGGGACAGTTCTGTGTCCAGTGTTTTTTAAGTCCGTGGGCCGGCCGAGGGTGTGTCCAGGCATTGCTTTGGGATAATCCCTCTCTGGCCGGTTTTGGGCTGCTTAGGTTCGTGCGTGGATGGGATGTGGTTGCCACAGCGACCGACGCTAGTCTTGACGTCACAAGCGCCTGCTATCAACTTTGTTATCCGGGCTGGCACTACTTGTTTTAGGACAAAGCGCGCTGGTTTTTGTCCTTGTTCGTTTGTCGGGAGGACTGATTGCCAGAGTTTGGTGCGTCAATCTTGCTCGTGGCGCACACGTTTTGGGCTTCTGTGATAAGATGGCATTGTGTATCTATTCTGTTTCTTTAAACTGTGGTGTGATATTTATTTTACATTAGGTGTGTTATAGTGCAGTCCTACAGTGAATATGAGAAATGATACTATTCCCTGATTGATTATATTACGTGTGTTCGAGTAATGCAAACAGTTAGATGGTGCATACGAGAAACTGTACCATTTTTCCTTTTCCCCCTCATGAGCGCCGATAAGGTGATTCACTTTACTGTGTTCAAGGCCACTGAGTGGAGTCTGCCAAAACTATTAAATGAATGTGTTATACTAATGCAAACAATTATATGGTGTGTGCGAGAACGGTACCTTTTCCCTTCAAAACTATAAAGTATGGCTTAGTAAAACTACTCTTAGAAGTACAATTATCTAAAAAAAATTACTCAAGTAAATGTAACGGAATACATGTAACGCGTTACTACCCACCTCTGATTAAGAGGAAAAATTGTAGATCATTGATTCTCAAACATTTTTACACAGCAAACAATCTTTGGAAAAAAGAAAAAAAAACAACAACAAAACGTGCATTAAACCTACAGAACAATCTGAATGAAATTATTCATTTAGAAAAATTAATCAAAGTTTTAAAGCTCCTATGTAACACTTTTGTTATATTTTGAGTATTTATTTCCTTTTACCGGTGTGTAAAAGAATTAGGAAAAAGTTGGAAATGCCCAGGATGTCTTCATTCCAAGTTATTCTAGTTGTTTTTTAAAAAATGCAACAAAAAGCATATGTATCTGCATTTCTCTTTAATATTTCATATGGGCCATATTCTATTTGTGTTTTTTGTTTTAAGAACGCCCGCAGGGAGGTCTCAAAAACTCATTATTGTTTTTATGTTATTGGGATATGCGATTGATTCATCAATTTTAGGAGCCGAAAGTTTATTTTTGTCTCACAGCCGATTGATTGCCTAAGTAAAATTGCTACTCCTCTGTTATTCGAGAATGGATCAGAATGAATTTTAGTAGTTATATTCTAAGAGTGTATACGCATCGATCCTTGGATATCTAGTTGTACATTTTTTGTCTCAGGGCTGATTAATTATATTTACTATTTGCAGCTTTATTGTTGCCTGTAGGTTCCGAGTTTGCCAATGGAGGAATCCAGGTGGTTGTAGTTCATTTTTAACTTGTTTTTTCACGTAGCTGGCTGGTACACTTTAAATGTACACCAATTCATCTGTCCAGACTTCTGGCCCGCGCAGTATGTGTAATAGTTTAACGGCAATAGATGTCCAATTTATTTGAACTAAATGCCCTTGTCCAACCCATTCCTAGGATTGGATGCTCATTCACATCATGGCAGAAAATGAGTTAAGGTTTTATTTGTTGTTGTTGAAGTTACTGAATAATGACCTATTGAGGAAAAGGTGTTACTGTATACAACAAGCAGTCCCCACGTGCTGGAAAGATGCATTGAGCCCAATCTGTCCCATCTCATGCATGAATCCAGTCACATACTTTGCAGTGCTGTGCAGTGAATCCCCACGTTTCTTCTTGATGGTTTTGTTGCTCAGTTGTGCAACAAACATAGATTGAGGTTCTCTCCCCTGTCGTTTCAACTGCCTCTTGAGGCTGACTTCTCTGCGTTTATACTCATCAGTCATCAACTTGAAGAGTTGGAGCTGCTGCATGAGGAATTCTATTTTTATCTTGTCCGTTTGTTGTTTTTCCATTTGGGTCGCCCGACCTTCAACCTTCTCTTGAAAAGCTTCTCCTGTGTTGTCCTCCTCCTGATGGAGCCTCATCTGTCTCTCAAACTCTTCAAACTCTTTTTCCGCAAAAACTCTCAACTTCTCCTTCTTTGTGCCAAGGTTCTCCATTTCCCTTTTTTTCTGAAGCTTCTCCAGCTCTCTTTCAAACCTCACTTTCATTGCTGCCTCATAGTTCTTTTTTAATTGCTTCTCTTTGAGTCTTAACAACTGCCTCTCCTCCCGCTGTATGCGGGCTAGATCTTCTTCTGCTCTCTGAAGCATCTTGCTGGTGTAGCAGGTTCCTCCATTTTCCTGCATCATGCGGTCAATGATGGCAAGCAGCTCAGATGTCTGCTCCTTGC
Source organism: Corythoichthys intestinalis (assembly GCF_030265065.1). NCBI lineage: Eukaryota > Metazoa > Chordata > Actinopteri > Syngnathiformes > Syngnathidae > Corythoichthys > Corythoichthys intestinalis. Next base: position 24,390,592 of record NC_080402.1, read on the forward strand.
TTCTAGAGCTCTGGTTGTTGAAGACACAGTATCTCCCCCCACATTCTGTCAACAATTCCTCCAGGTCTGGGCACATGTCTATCATACACTGCCTCACAGAAACTCCCTCTTCCATGCAGTCTCCATGGGTAAAAACCACAATAGACAACTGTAAAGCATGAGAACCAAGGGCCTGTTTGAACTGCCGTACTGCCTCTTTCTCTTCCTGAGTGAACCGTGATATCTGGATAATTATAAGAAAGACATGTGGCCCTGGGAAGAGAAGACTAACACTCTTCCTCAACTCTTTCTGCACCTCCTGTGCCATTTGTGTAGTGTCCAGAATTCCCGGAGTATCCAAAAGCACTAGGTGCCTTCTGCTGATTTCTCCACAGGCCCTCCGAGAACGCTGGGTGACCGAAGAGCTGCTGACCTTTGCATCAAAAAGTTTACGACCCAAAATGGAGTTGCCGGTGGCGCTTTTCCCGCTGCCAGTCTTCCCGAGAAGAACCAGTCTGATCTCTGACAAGAAAGGAGCTGACTTCCTACCTGAGTTTACAAATTTATTTGGGAGTGGGTTTTAAATTGTTCAGATTGAGGAAGGGCAATATAAAACACTTACCTGTCCTTGTCTTGGGAGATGGTTGTTTGCCAGAGGATAACATGTTGTCTCCGGTTGCTTGCCAATACATATAAAGAATAACAACACGTTCCTTTAAAGGTCTGGCTAATTTGAGTGTGTAGGGTCTGGGACCCAAAATACCCCTCTTGATCTGCTGTCATCAACACGAGTCAAACATCTTGAGCAAGACTGTCTCAACAGTCTGTAAATCCAACACTTCTTATCAGACAGATTACAGTTGAGGGCCATGGTCCACCTAAAGAGCCAGTAAAATACCTAACAGTTCGATGGCAAGTTGCATAATTTGCGTTTGGTCAGCGTGATTGCGTTTGGTCAGCGTGATCAAAGTCATTTAGTCAACTATTTTGATCTGTTTTATAAACCTCTAAAATGCTGAGATGATTGGTTGCTTCTCCAGAATGCACCAAGGTGCTTTTATCTTTATTTAAAATCACTGTACAGTGATCCCTCGCTACTTCGCGCTTCAGACTTCACGCTCACAGTCTATCGCGGATTTTTTTTCAATTTACAACAAAAGTAGATAAATTTTTTTTTTTAAATGTAAAGATACAGTTTATGCATGTACAAATCATTTTTTCCCCTTCATTTATATCAAAACTATTGCATTTGCAGTGCTTAAAAAACATTAATAAAAAAAATACATATAAGGGTTTTCTTTGTTTTTGTTTTAATTATAATTTGGGGGGGGGGGGGGGGGGCATGTCTTATATTTATCTTTCCAATACTGTTAAATCTAAATAAATACATTGAACACACCCAAAAAAATAATAATTAACTCATTCACTCCCAGCCGTTTTCACCGGAGCAAGGCCCTTCACTCCCAGCCGTTTTACTGGATTTTGACTAATTTTGCAAGGCCCACGGAAAATTCTGTTCTATTGCTATATAAACATGGAACCCACCAAAAGAAAGATTAGACTCTCTTCTTTAAGCAGGAAAAAAAGTAAGTTCATATCTTTTTCCATTCTTTCGAAATCAGCATTAGAAAATAGCTTAGTTTAAGCAATTTTCCAATTTCTGAGGAAAAAACAGAGAAATTGAGCTTTTTGTGAAAGCATTAGGGTTGTTCCGATCATGTTTTTTTGCTCCCGATCCGATCCCGATCGTTTTAGTTTGAGTATCTGCCGATCCCGATATTTCCATTTCCGATTGCTTTTTTTTGCTCCCGATTCAATTCCAATCATTCCCGATAATTTTTCCCGATCATATACATTTTGGCAATGCATTAAGAAAAAAAATGAATAAAACTCGGACGAATATATACATTCAACATACAGTACATTCAATATACAGTACTGTATTTGTTTATTACGACAATAAATCCTCAAGATGGCGTTTACATTATTAACATTCTTTCTGTGAGAGGGATCCACGGATAAAAAGACTTGTGACTTTGTATATTGTGACTAAATATTGCCATCTAGTGTATTTGCTGAGCTTTCAGTAAATGATACTGTAGGCATGCCCAAATGCATGATAGGAAGTGGACTATGACTGTGCATAGTGCTACCAATGGATATATCTTCTCTGCGTTGGGAAATAACATAAGGTGTTAAGAAAAAGATCAATTGCTACCTTGCTTCCCCACATTGCTTCCCATGATATTTCTAATGGTAGGGAGAGGGATTGTAAGGCTCTAGCCAATTATATAAAGGCTCCAAAAGCTGCCAAAATTCACTCTATTCATTTTACGCTGCCTTTTATCTTTCTATATAGGTAAAATGGCGCCATTACAGATTGAGCGCGCCAATGCAGTGAGTGGGTCGTGCAGCGCATGAATTAATTGCGTTAAATTTATTAACATGATACATTTTTTTTTAAATTAATTACCGCCGTTATCGGGTTAAATTTGATAACCCTACCTTAAGCCTAAACTAAAGACTCTGGATGAGTGTAACATATTAAGTCTGAAACATTGAATACATTTAGAAAACGATTTAATTAAAAAAAAAAAATATATATATATATATATATATATATATATATATATATATACATATATATTAAAAAAAGGCATGGCCGATATTTTTTTAGCCGATTCCGATACTTTGAAAATGACGTGATTGGACCCGATCGATCGGCATCTCTAGAAAGCATACATTTCAAACATAACTTTGACTTTAACACAGCTTTTTTTGTTTTAGTTACATCACAAACATCTGAATAATGTTTGAGCTTTTGAAAGCAAAGAAAAAAATTATTTACACATAACTAACTGAGAGATGACGCTGTTGTCGCTGAGATGACACTGTTGTCGTCGTGACAGCCGGGTAAAGTTTTCCCTCATCGCTGCCTGTCTCATAAAGATGGATTTTTTTGAGTCTCTGTGGGGTCTGCTCGGCGAGCAGCACGGACTCAACGGCATCTTCCGCTGCACTGGTGGTCCTGGTCGTCCAGCGCCTGGCGTCCCGGGCATCCTCTCGGTAGTTCTGCTCGGTCGTCCGCCACCTGGCATCCTTCCGCCAGCGCTCCGACCGTGCGGCCTGGCCGTTTGTTGCCGTCGAATCGGGTTGCGGGTCTTACCAAATGCGCTACTGCCCTCCAGTGGCCAGTTTTATTGCTTTAAAATGGATTTTCAGCTTTGGGCTTTGAAGCTCAGTTGAATCAGAACCCAGAGATGTATCTTATGCAGGGGTCGCGTTAACCGGATATTTTCCGTCGTTGACCGGTTTTTTAAAACGGTGACGGAAAAAACTGAAGTCCGTCCGTCATTTTGACAGGTTGCAATTCACACCCCAGACCACAGGGTGGCGAGTTAGCATATTAATTCGCTATTGTCTCTCTTAATGCATGACGTCGTTGGCTCTTCTGTCAGAATATTGTAGCGTCACCGGGGTCTGGCGGCGGCACCGTGATTGACACATCAACGCGGGGTTCTTATTGGTGCACCCGGTGTGCCAGTGTCACATGACGTCACAACTCCGCCCCCCTGACTGGAGCCGCCATATTGTGTGTCAGCTCGTCATGTTTACACATTACCGCTACGTACATGCCTCCTATTACGGCGTGTTTTTCTGCTCGTTAATATTAATAATCAAAATGGTGAAGGTGTGTGTGGCGGTTGGTTGCTGTAACAGAGAAGATAGACGGAGAGACTTGAAGTTCTACCGTATTCTGAGAGACCCGAAGATGAGAGCGAGATGGACTGCTGTAATTCGACAAGAAATCTGGGCACCAAACGATCACCACAGACTATGTAGTAGTCATTTTATATCTGGTAAGATGCATTTAATATATATTTAGAAGATTTTGGGCTGACAACCACAATTAAGATCATTGTGTGACATTGGTGAATGGGGTCTATATCGTTGCCTCTTTTTTTTTTTTTCTTTTTTCTTCTTTTTTTGGGGGCGGAGTTGTTGGCGGTAAGCAGAGTAAAAAGGGAGAAAAATACCACGACTTCCGTGTCTAATTTTTCGCCGCCAAGCAAGCGTTACAATATTAATTAAAAATGAATGAAAACTAAATACTATTGAATATGTCATCATTATCATTTTAAAAATTTAAGTGACGGGTAAAAATAGACTATGACCGGATTTTTATGACCCTGTCAGTCAAAATGACAGACAACGAAAATGTCTAGCGCAACCTCTGATCTTATGAAAAAAAAACGTAAAAGACGTATAAATACGTCTTTGGGACACTGAAATAAGTAAAAATAGAACGTATTTATATGTTTTTGGGAGCAAATGAGTTAACCATAAATAAGCTCCACCCAAACGTCACAGATTTTCAAATTTCGCAGGGGGGGTCACCATTAACCGCGAAAACGAGGGATAACTATCTTTATGTTAACCCCTTCAGACCTGAGCATGCTGCTGAAGGACATGATGCGTTCGTGTCTCTAAACCAATAGATACACTGAATTTAATTGCTATTGCCACTTCTGGGAGATGATTGGACGAAACCTTACCCATCAATAGCAAATCATGAGGTTTAGTACGCCCTCTTTGCTATTTTTGGCTCCTTGAAAATAGCTGAGACTAAACACAACTTCAAAAAGGCAAATGTAAGTGCTAATTTCTTATCAAAACACATTAACATAAAATTAAAAATAACCAATAAGCGCATGAAATATCCCCGACCAAAAAAATTGCACTTTGTTCTGGTGTTTGAGTAGAGTAGAAATCAGCGAAGACTAATAGATGATTTGAAGATAACTCCAGTAAGTGTTGATGAGCGACTTTATGAAATACTGCATTTGACTGACTAAAAGTTATTAATAGCATTTCTGTCTACTTTGTGGCAATATTTTTTTATTGATGTTTTCTCCAATATTACATGTCATGAAAATGAAATTCTGTTGGGGCTACCCAACAGAGACCCAACAAGATTCTTTCTGCTGGGGTGGACTTGATCCAAACCTATGTCCAAACCTTCAATATTAGTTTAAGGACAATATAGCTGAATGCCTGCCTTTCTCTGCATCAATAACGGAGAGTCCATACAGCTTTTCTGTGTGGCCTTTATTGTTTATTTGTCCCTTGTTGTCTTATATGTTGGAATCACAATGTCACAGCGAACAAACTGATGACATACAAACACTGCTCAATACTGACATTAAACACCTTTCATTGCAAATGAAGAGTTTCAATTCAGTCCAATATTGGAATTAAATAACCCAGGGAGAGGAATGGTGTTTAAAACAAACTGTCAAGACGCCTTGGCAATAATCAAGATGCTCATGAGGAACACCATGATGAAAAAGATCCACATGAAAAATCGATCCATTACCTTGGCAACCTTCTTCCACTCAGCAGCCTTGACACATGTAGTCCTTTGCTCACGGAAGCAGTTTGCCATGTACTGAATGTTCGTCACCACCTAAACGAGGGCAATATTGATTAACTGTTGAAATGGATTGCAAAGGGGTGTTTTAGATGAATATATAATTCATTCTTTCCATTTTAAAATGTCAATCAAAAATCTAGATGAAAAAAGCGATTGATTATTTGTAGTTTTATACAATCCCCGCACTCACTCCAAAAAAATAACAACTAAAATCATCAATTCATTTTACTTTTTTTCACCATTGACTCACGCTAGCTTAGCCACTCTGGAGCCCTGAAACTAACAAACAACTGACAAACTGCATGGAATTTGTTGAAATTAACTCCACCGACTAATTAAACCCCCGCTAACTAAAAGATGAAGCCTAATGTCAAAAATTCTGAATTTCGGGGGAGGGTTTAGGGTTAAGAGCATATCAGTGCCAATATCAAACAATGCAAATTGACTGTACAATAATCAACAACACACAAATTAATTGAACAGTGCGATAAACACAAACGTGGAGTCGGGCAAATGCGCGCGCACAACCCGGAAGTACGGCACACAAACATGCGATCAATTTGGGCACAAAAAATGGCGGCAACTAAGTTCTTTACACTCAATCGTTCTTACAACACGTCCCAAAAATGCGAAATGAACACAAAACCTCACGGCATAAATGTGCAACACGAATATGATGTAAACAATGCTCGCCGACTGCCGCGATGACTACCCGCTGTTGCAACTGCAAAGCTACGAAACGGCTGTGCATGTAGCGGCTCCAACTAATGACTGGAACACTCCGTAATGAAGGAAAAATATTAGCACACAGTACATTCATAGATGCACACAGATAAACATTCCCTCGCACATCTCAACAAGTGGCAGAGCTCTGCTCGAATGTGCCCTTGCAATCCTCACACTTTTCTCAGTCCCAAAAATATTAGCGCGTGTGATTCGAGACCAAAAAAGGAAGTAACTATCAGCGGTTAGCAAGGAAACGAACGCATAGTGGGAACCTTTCCCACGTTTTCTATGAAAAATGTTCTTCGTACATGACTACAATATTCTTCATTCTACATATGTTACGAGGCAATAAAAAAATAGTAACACATAGACATTGTTACTTAGTAATGCGTTAATGACAACACTGATGATTGCTAACGTTGGAGTGTATTTTTTTTTAGCATTTGTCTTTTCTGATTGAAATACAACAATGGTATGGTAACCATTTGTGATTTTATCCAAATGCAGATTGTGAAGCATTTATCTGGCAGCCAAAGGTTGTGCTCATATTTTGATACTGGTTGCAGAACCGTTTTTGGCCACAAATCTTACACATGACTCCCATATCTTCACAAAGGCAGGTCACATAAACCTAAATGTACATTAAAATCTGATATAAAAATGACAGGGGCGCAATTTTTAAAATATTTTATGTGGGCCTAATCGTATATATTATTCCATATATTTTTAAAAGTTTGTTTTGGATTTTAAAAAGAAATTAATAACAAATGAATTCATTTTGTTATTTGAACAATTGATACATAAAAACTTGTATGTAAAAAAAAAAAAATCATTCCGTGGTTCTTAACAAAACAAATAAAAACCTAATCAAAACAAGCACGCCCCCTCATGGTACTTTGCTGTAAGGACTGATTAAAACACAGTGCTTTAATCCCTCCATTTGCTCCTCAAATGGAAAGTGGCAAGGATCCCCAGCTCACCCAGAACTTGTACCTGATTGTGTTGTAGGCAGGGGCAGCTGCAGGGGCAGTCAGAGATCTGATGTTTCTCCTCAGCAAAAAGGAGCTGCTCCTTCAGTCCTCCATTCAAGTGCTCAAGATTTGGAGGATGTGGACCAGCCATGTAGTCTTCATTCCTTCCGATGTGATGTTGGTAGTGCTGTGAGGCCTCTCTTTTCCTTTCTGCCCGCTCTGGTCCAGAAGCGCTGCTGTTGTAGTAATGATGCTTCTTGTTTACTTTGCCGTTAGCCTGGTTTTTGTGATGTTTGCTGTTATTATACGTGCTGTGGCTGTTGCCGTGCATGTATGGTTTGCTGTCATGGTAGATGTCACAATCGTCAGGCTTGACATTTATATCACTCATGAGTTCATCAGGATAGAGAGGGTTCTTCTCACAGTCTGGAGTGGTACAATTCTCCCCTACTTCATAGACAAAAAAGATTTTTGACATGTAGTCAATGATGAGGACTTTAGCCCAGTGAGGAACTGGCTTGGCCTCAGCTCCACAGAAATGAATGTTCATAATGAAGATGGTGAGAGATGTAGAAGCTGTGATCATGGTCATGGTGGCAATATAGTACTTGCCTAGAGAAGAAGAAAAAGATTTCGTCAGGGTTATACAGTATATTCATTCATTCATCTTCTGTAAAGCTTATCTTAACGAGGGTCACATGACTGCTGGAGCCTATCCCAGCTACACCCAGGTACTCCCTGAACTGGTTGCCGGCCAATCACAGGGCGCAAACAACCATGCACACTCATAATCTGTCAGGGGATCGAGGACAAAGTGGACCCAAATGCAGGGAAAACAAAAGGCGGCAAGGCAGGGTGGTGATCAACTCAAAAATGTTTTAATTTCGGTGACAAAACTCAAAGTAAAAACAAAAGCCCAAAAAACCAAAGTTCAAACTAAATTCAAGCAAAAGACTGGCTAAAGAATTTACTGTGGGATACAGGCATAATGGGAGCATGAACACAGACATGAGATCAGAACAGAATGACGCAACCAGAACAGACAGCACATGAGGATCTTAAATACGGACAAGGGGTACCGTGACAAGGAGGGACAGTTGGGTGATACAAGATGTAGCGGATTGGTCAAGACAAAAGGAGCAGGCCACAACAGGTCAAATCAATGGGTATTCGCAATGACAAGACACACTATGGCAGTGTTTTTCAACCGACATGCCGCGAGAAATCATCCAATATCGCATTTATTTATTTATTTAACGTCGTCAGGCGGAGATGCAGAAGGAAGGACTAGGTAGAAGGTTTCGGTTGTGTGCAAATGAGCAAGGTATTGCTCGTGCCACGTTCAAAAACTGCTCGGATTTCTAGCCACCTTGCTGTCCGCGATAATGTGGACCCCATCACGTCTACTGTACATCACTGGATTAGACTCGTCGAGTGTCGATATACACGAAAATGTCCTTTCCATATGTGACGACCGTCAATCCTCCCCGTGTTTTATTCCAACACACTCTCGAGGACAGCAAGGTGGCCGATGGCTCGAAATCCAAGCAGTTCTTGAATGCAACACAAGGAACTCTCCAACAGCGCCATGGTGCCAAGCAAGCTTAAACGTCATCTCCAGGAGAGCTCTGGCAAAGGGCGGTGGGACGGGCAGCTGGGCTGAATTTCCATGCTGCTGTCCCACTGCCCCAAGCCAAGATCTCCTATTTTAATGCATACATTGCACTACCCTCCCCTCACAATCCCATCACGGTGCTGGGTTATGGTTGCCAGCCGGGAACCTGGCATCCTCAGTAATAGGGTGGTAGGTGGGTCCCACACTTTTTTTCTATGGCATGGCTCCCGAGGCGTGGCCTCCTCTCTGCCTCGGCTGCCGGCTGCGGGAGTGGGGGGAGGTCGGGGCTCCCGTCTCGCGTCGCCCCACGGCAGCTCCTCGGCGTTCTCCTGCCTCCGCCTTCCCCTTTCTTCTCTAACTGGGTATCCGCCCTGTGCTCCGCCGCGGATCGCTGGCTGGGCGGCGGTGTATTGGCTGGATGTTGCCTGCTACGGCGGGGGACCCTGCCCTGCCCTAGGCTTGGTGGGTCACTGGGGGCCACGTGGCGTGCTGTGTTGGCTTGGGGGCTGCGGCGGCGGCTCGTGGCCCGGGTGAGCGGATGGGGTTGGGGTCGGGCGTGGGGTTGGTGGTGCGTCCCCTCTTGCCATCCCCGAGGGCCGGTAGATGGGCGCGCGGGTGGCCCGGGGGTCCACCCTGGATTTCAGGGGGAGGGACGAGGGCTACTTTGCTGGGCTGCGGGAGGAGTGATGGGCTGCGCTGACCCCCCCCCCTCCCGGGACCGCCCTCCCTCCCTGGGCTGGCGGGGTGGGGGCCGTGGCCCTGTGTCGGCGCCCGCGTGGTCTCTCCGCTCGCCTGTGTGGCTGTTGCGTGCCCGGCTGGGCTCGCGGGCCGCTGGATGTGACTGGGCGCGCTCGGGCGGGGGGGGGGGGTCCCGGTGCCGGGATTGGCAATGGGGCGGCTTAGGGTCGGTCGCCAACGGGCTTACACTCACAAGGGATTCACACGATTACTGGGTTCTAGAGATGATTTGTGTACACTCTACCCCCTTCTATCACTTAATTTATAGACTCCCCCACCTTCTTCCCCCTCTTTCCCTGGTCAACAGGCCCCCCACATGGTGTCAACCGGAAATACATTTAGCTGACGATAGCACCAACATATTAGTAGTTAGTGTAGTTAGGCGTTCAATGCATTTCTTGTTGTTGTTTGTGTTTCTTCTCTTTCTTCTCTTGTGTTTCTTTTCTTCTGTTCCACCATAACCCCTTCCTGTTTGCTGTTTTGTCATAATAAATGAGGTATGTTGAATGATCACAAAGGGAGTATGTCAGACTCTCTCTCTCTCTCTCTCTCACTTGTTGCTAAATTCAAAAAGTCACACTGTGGCAGAGAAATTAATACTACCTGCCTGCAAAGTAATTGTCAGCGAGATGCTCGGCCTTGATGCGGTTAAAGACACTGCTAAAGTCCCCCTGTCTGAGAAGTCAGAGCTTTTCAAGCCTAACTGCGATTAAAAATAAATAAATAAAAACAGAGGGACAAAGAGCTGTTGAAGAAGAGCTTCGTATGCAACTTTCTTCAATTCCAGCCAGGATATCGGCTTTGTGTTCATCTAAACAGGCTCGAGTCACACTGAGTTAGAGTAAATATTGATAAATCACTGGATAATTAAATATACTGTACAGGAAATAGTTTTGGAACATTTTTGGTTTGTGGGGTGCCGCAACATTTTTTCCTATGTAAAAACATGCTGTGACTCAGAAAGTGTTGAAAAACACTGCCCTATGGCACAAACTTGACAGGACTTAACTCAACGTATGACACTATCTTACCTATGGAGAATTTAGAATGTTAAAACAGTTAAAACATGTATGTTTTCGGGATGTGGGAGGGAGCAAGAGTACCCGGAGAATACCCATGGAGGCATGGGGAGAACGTACAAACTCCACACAAGAAGCCAAAAACCCAGGATTGAACCCTTGATCTCAGAGCTGTAAGGCAGACCTGCCAACCACTCTTACACCGAGCCACCAAACATATATGATTGATTCATTGATTTTCATTGAACTGACTAATATCTGAAATGCGACAAACCTATATAGGGCATGCTCTCTGCAGGTGGCATGCTCTCCGCCACCAGCAGCTGGAACACAGTGAGCGCCAGGAGCACGGTGACCCCCAGCGACACCTTCTCCCCGGAGTCGGCCGGCAGGTAGAAGCCCAACGGTGCCAGGAATGAGATGAGGAAGCAAGGTAGGAGCAGGTTGAAGATGTAGAAGGAGGAACGGCGCTTCAGTAGCAAGGTGTAGGTGACTTCAGTGTAGGGGTCTGAACAGCAGCCGTACATCATGACGTTCCTTACCGCCGGCATGCCGTGACACTCCCACTCCACATTCTCCACAAAGTCAGAAAGGTCACCAGTAACCATCGCCAAGCTTATGTCCACCTTGGTGAAAGACACAACTGTCTGTTTAAAAAAATGCAACAGAAGACTAAAAAAGGGGTGTCCACACCTGATTCCCATTGTAGGTCCAGGAACCAAAGGTAAGGTTGCACTGTTGCCAATCAAAAGGGAAGTAGGATACATCCACCACGCACGTGCTTTTCGTGATGGCCGGAGAATCCCAGACAATCTCCCCATTGTAACGAAGCTTCACATTGGTGTTGGATGGACCAGATGATTCTTCATCTGCTCTGAACACACATTAGCCCCAAGTCAGATGGGCACACTGCTTCTTTCAGGAAGGATGATGTCTGTGCCTTATTAGAATGGTGTCAGAAGTCATTAAAACCATGCTAACTTGTTATAAAGGACTATGTCAGGCTTCCAAACCAGGTCACTGGGAATGTTGATCATCTCCAGATCATCATAGTCCTCCTTGTTCCACTTCAGGTAGGCATCATGCCACACCTGCCTGATCCACAGGTATGTAGTTAGCACCTGGTTTCGTTCATCCTGCACACAAACGTAGAGAATTTATTGTACCTCAACCTTTAAGCTTCCGAATTACAATTACGGTTGCAAAATTACAAATCTACCTGCTAATTCAATGTTAACAGGTTAAAATAGCAGTCACAAGAACAGTGAAGTTGGACTTGACAACTAGTACTAACATATTGGCCGCCATTAATGGCAATAGATAACCAATACGCATGTAGATTCTTTTGTCCAATCAGATTTCCTTCCATAAGGAATCTGGTGGACTTTCATATGCTGAAAAAAAGTTTAAAATAAAGACTTTGCTGACATTCTAGAGCTGTATATATTGCTCATTGATGTACAACTTACAGAAAAGATGGACTTTTGATTTTTGGTGTATGTTGTATCTTTTTATGAAATATTTCACTTAAAACAGTTTTTACATTGATCGTAACATTAAGCAAAATATACATTTATCACTGGATGATGTGCAAAATGAACTTTACTAAATATTATTTATATATAATAATTCAGAGAATCGATAGTAGCCAGAGCATTCATCGGTGATGTAGTTTTAGGGGCGATATACAGGGGTGAAAGTGGGCCAGAACGGTCAGGAACGCAGTTCCGGTATAAGATTCAGAGCCAGAACGCAGTTCCGGTATAAGATTCAGGACCAGAATGCTGTTCCAGTGTAAGATTCAGGGCCGGAATGCTGTTCCGGTACACGGTGCTTTGACTCCGAAAATATGACAGCAACTGTCAAAACGCTATGTAAAAAAAATGCTAAACTGACACACATGCATTTAATCTCCAAGAAGAAAACAACCTACCAACATCAGATTTACATACACATGTGTTAACAACAAGCATAATAAAGTGCTTGTGTAGCTTAACCCATTTCCACCTATATTTATTATTGATTTTATTCCACGGACGGCATGGAGGTTTCCCCAGCTGCTGCAATTATCTGAGTCTGATGATGACGAGTCAAGTCAATATGCGAATGCACGCAGCAAAGCAAAACGCCTGGACTCATTTATCCGTTCAATTGGCTGACATACTGACATATGATCAGCAGAGATCGTTAGCTCTGATTGGTTGAAATGTGCATGTTTTCTGGAACAGCAAAAAAAAAAAAAAGTTTTTTTGGAACAGCAAAAAAAAACAAGGTTGAATTGATGCGAACAAAAATGGACAATGCAACATAAAATGGATCAAATTTTCAACTTTAAGAGCAACGAAAGAGTTGAGGAGGCTTATTTATCATATTTAGTTTTATTTGCTCTGATGGGGAGGTTCAGAACATCTTAGCTGTTAATGTAAACTTTGGACTTATATTTGTTAATTTATGTAAGGCTACTTATTCATTTCCTTATGATTTAAAAAAGTCCATGTTTGCGCGATCTTCAAAACATTCCATTTCACTCTGCATAATATAAGTAATTGGTACTTATTTTTCTGAATGTATGTTACTTATATCTTTATTATTTAAAACAAAAGTAAATGTTTACATTAACTTAAATTTTAATATACATCCTATGTTCTTATGTAGTTAAAATTGAGATTTGGTATTTAGTATGTGAGGAAATGAGGGAAAATTTAAAAAATTAGGAGATGGAGATTGGGGTTATTGCTGTTTTTGTTAACTTTTATTTTGCAAATCATTGAAAAAATATTGAATGAAAATCAGTTTTTGTATGTGTTGTAGAAATAACTGTGCTAAAAAAAAAGTTTTTTTTGCATTTCAGTAGTTTAAGAAGTTTGACACCCCCCCCCCCCCCCAAAAAAAAACAATAATAATAATAATAATGAAAGAAAAAAAATAGATAAAAAATTACATTTCTGGCTCCGTGGCGACCTTCACATCGGGGAGTTCCAGCAAGAAATTCTAGCCACTTTCACCCCTGGCGATATATAATATTCTAATGTATTACCCCTGGTGCCTTTTCATTTAAGTACTGTGCATCAATTATGATTCAATGATGCACTAGGGCAGGTTTTAAGTGATGAATACTGATAAGTCATTTTCTCTACTCTCACCATATCCTTAATCTGGGAAAGAGTTATCTGAAGGGAGACATTGAGGGCTTTGTCAGTGTCTCCTACAGGTCTCAGAGCATTGGAGTAGTCCTCCATCAGGTCATTCAGAAGTTTACGAGCATAGTGTCCCTGAGCACCCTGAGACACTGAGAGACAACAGTAGAAAAGAAGAAAAATAAAACAAAAGAAAAAAAAACAAGAACAAATTTAATAAAACTTAGACTGGGTTAATCACACAAAACTGACCTTGTACCAGAAGATTGACCCAAGCAATCAGTGCTGCGACTTTCATTTTCGACAAGATGAGGGCGTGACTTCAACGATAGAGGTGTTGGGACAACCTGTGTTCGAATCTGTAACATCAATCTTCCGTAAATGCCATTCTGTCCTGCATAGGCTGATCTCGCCCCAATGCATTTGATTCTCAAAAGCTCTTGTCAAAGCCGTCAATGCTTCACTAGTTGTTAGCCGCTGTTTCCCTCTGTCGTAGTTTGTGTATATATGTGCAATGTCTCCTCTGTAACCAGACCTGACATACACACACATACCCCCGCAGGGTACAATAGCGCGATCATATATCACAGACAGTATGTGGAATGTGACACTCACTGCATAAGCCCCTCGTGTGCATGAACACAACCAGTTGTGTGACACAAACACAAACCACCATGCAATACAATGGCATACACCAGTGTCACATACGCACACACACCGACCCTCTGTTTGTTGGGTCAATCAGCAACAGCACACATGTCAGGGAACATGTGACACATGTCATACACACCAATGGGCTTAACAGTTCGAGGATCCGATTTCGGTGTGAGACATTGACAAAAGCGCAGTAATAAGAAGAACAGAGTTTGTAATGTAGACGTAAGTAATCAGAAGGGAAGCAGAAACTCAACCTTATTGGACACAATAAGTTGGGACACTAGCCGGCCAGATTTTCAATTTGCAAAACTGTAATTCGCTTAGGAAAAAATTGGCATTTTTAGTACTTTCTTACAGGCTCATAGTGTCACATCCGTGAAGTGTAAAATAAAAAAAATAATTTAAAACGCGGTAGGAACTCAGTGTAAAAATAAATCAATTACAGTAATATAAAATTATATCCAATCAAAACAGCTTTTTTGCCTTATAAAATGCTCGTTGTACTCATGCTGTTAGTTTAGTATTTTTTCCTTTCACTTGTTTTAAATCTAATCCATTGTAATTATGACACACACTCTTCCCAGTACAGAATACGGTTGACTGTACTTTCAAGTAAATTGAGATGGATCCCTCCAAAAAACAAAAAAAAAGAGGTCATTGTCAGAAAGTAATGCTGCTCGCATATCCCAGGTGTTTCCTGTGTGCGCATTTGTATGTGTTCACATGCAATAAAAACGAATGTTGCGGGCATGTGGGTTATGTGGAGACTTTTTATGCAGGTGTTGTTTTGTATTAATTATTACATTTCCAATTAATCCAATTTAGTCACATTCAGACAGGATAACTCAAAAGTCAGAATGGTAAAAGTCTTTAATTAAACATTTTTTACAGCTAAAGGGCATGAAGTACATACTGTACACTGTAAAAAATGTCCGTGGAATTAACAGGGAAATAATGTGAATTCATGACATTAAAACAATGTAAATGGGAAAAATGTTTTTCATTGTCAAACTTAGTTATATTCTGCAAAATACAGAACAAAGCGCAACTGTTAATTCAAGGGTATTTATATGTAAAAATAACTATACTTATTTGTTTAATGTACAGTGTACTGTAAATTAAACGCAAAATAAACATAATAAAATAAGCAAAACAGTACAGTAAAATGTACAATGTAAAGGTGCTGAAAATATGTTTTTTGGGCGTAGATTTTTCCAATAGGCTTTCCAAAATATATATTATATACATATATATATATATAGACTGTGGTTTCGTTTGCTCTCACGTAGTTATGACACGCCCTTCACGATCAGGTAATGACAGAAATGCATGATGGGAACCAATGGCAACCATTCAAGTGCAGCGATCCTTGGGGTCGACCAGTGTGGAAGGCACAATGTGGAAGGCACAGTGCAGCATGAATGAAGTAAAAGCGAAGTGTATGATATTCTTCCACACATCGCTTGATACATAAACTTAGCAAAGCAATGATATTTCGAAACCGAGCAAATATACATATATATTTTTTTATAGTTTTATAATGCTGGATTTACAGTTAATCGCAATTTTTCAATTAAATTAAATGAGATTTGATGTAAAATAAACATAAAATATATTTCAATTTTATTGAGCTATTTTGTTTTAAAAGCAGCACATTCATGCTGATTTAGCAGCAAAAAGCTGTTGGATTTACTGGTTAAAAATGTTTGGTTTTTTATTTTTATTTTTTTTTTACAGATTTTAACTGTAAAATATACTGATTTTTCTGTAATGGTATTTACAGTTGAACTGCATTTTTTACGGAATTTCTCTGGCAACCAGAGCTGCCAGGTTTTTTTCCGTAAAATTTACGGGACTTTTTTTACAGTGTATATATCTCCAAACATCTGATTTGTAAACTACTAATATATCTAACGGATTTAGATTAAAATACAGCATAAGGTCAGTCCTTCCGAACCGCTGGAAAGGCTGAAGCATCATTTTCATATTACATAATTCGAATTGGTTATAATGCTATAAATCAAATGATTGGGCTCAATTTCTTAACCTATTAAATATTAATTACAGTGCACTTACATAGCTGTTTTATGTACACCATGAGAGAGAGCTCAATGGAGACTCACATCTACCCATTGGCGCACAAATTCAGACAACAGCAACCTTGTCAAAAGTCACAGGTTTCAGTCTGGTTGCAAAAGAGTTATGAAATTATGACAGAATAATATACAAATGCTGTCATGTTTACCCTTGTATTTTTATTAAAATTCCTACATTTCATATAGAGTCGAGCATCTAAGAGTCAGCAAATTCTTTCCATTAACTGCAAAACGTGTTATTCCACTTGCTCGTAACGCTACCTCTGTGAGTGTAAGTCAGGGGGATCTGGCATTGCGGTGAAAGTGTGTGCGTACATGAGCACAATTGCAGTCAAAAGATTAGAAGAGAGCAGACCAAATATTTGATCGTTTTTAACGCTGAAAAAAAATGTTTTTTCTACAAGCCACATTCAAAATTGCTGAGAATTCACTGTACTTCAATATAACTACAAAATAAGCACAGATTAATTGAAAATGGGAAAATTGAAACCTGTAGGGGTAACATTTGAATAGTGTTTTGTTCGTGATATGTGGAATTTCTCAAAAAATACAATTAAAATAAACAGTCACCGGTACATTGCATATTTTTGGCTGTGGCAGTAAAAGTCATTAGTCAAAGTCAGTATTGTACCTTAAGAGATTGTTCTAGTGTACCAACAGTAGGGTTATGGTCGATGCATGTTATCATTTTAAGGAAGATTTTCTTGTCATAAAAAAAAAAAAAAAAAAAAAAAAAAACACAGACACATTTATTATCCTGGCATCGTCATTTAAAAGAAATTGATGTAAATTTTTAGGGTAAGAACATTCAATCCCAAAAACCATAAATTTCAATCACACATACACATATAGGAATCAAAAACTATCATTGGTAAGAAACGGCATTCATAGTGCCTGCCCCTAAATCAAGCTAATATACCAACGCACCATCAGGGACAGTCAGAAGACACTTTGGCCTTATTTAATCATTTTAACTCATTGTCTGCCATTGAAGGCAATAGACGTCCCATCCATTTAGACTGGGAGCTCTGGCAGTGATCATGCACTATTACCTAGATGGCAAGGGCGTAGGTTTGGTCTTAACATTTGTAGGGACGATATAACAAGCATAACCTGCATGTACACTTTTTGCTGGGGACTGGACATGAATAAGAGATTAGGGGGTCAAGGCTACATTTCTCGCCAATATGAACCTAGTTTATTGATAGGCTAAATGATCAATGCAAAATAAGTCTATATTGACTTATACTAACTTTCACGTGTATTGGTTCAGGTGATACACCGTTAAATTCACCCCTCTTTTTTTTTTTTCCAAAAACTACTAAAACGTTTTGAAAACTATTGTCCGGATTTTATTGGCAAATTTAAATTGCAATATTTTACCCCAATTTAAATTGTATTACTATACACATTAAATACAAACTTGTTTATAGTCTCTTAACTATCCGGGAATGCAAAAAAAATAAACATTTGACTTAAGACCACTCAACAGTGTCTGAATAAATAAATATAAATGAAAAAAACTCTTAGTCATGGTATAACAAAAATAAATAAAAATGGAGTCACGTAGAACACGACTGCTTTTGTCCCCAAGCAGCGCTAAACTCAACAAAAAATGAAAAACTTTTTACCTCGACTATGATTAATGTATGATTATCTGGGAAAATGTCAGCATAGGCTGCAAATAAAAATGTTTTTAAATTAATAATGATGAAAATAAATACAAGTCATCAGCCAATCAAACAAACATGCGTTTAAGGGAGGGAAAATGGAGCGGCAGATTCATCAAGCAAAAAGGAGTAAATTCTGAACACAACGAAAATAATTCATGTACTAATGGTAGGGTCAATTCTGTCCTTACAACATATGGGGAGACAATCTAAATTACCAATATAACTGAACTCATTATGCAATGAGGTTGCTTAAAGTTGCTAGTGTTATGTCCCTACCATCCCTATGCAAACCTACGCCCTTGCAACATGGTTATTCACTGCCAGCCCTCAATATCAAAAGGCAATGGACATCTTTTGTCATCAATGGCAGCCAATGAGTTAATAATTTCTTAACAGCAAACATTAGTCCTAGCCAATCAGCGAAAAGAAATGACTATAATATTGAAACAGTTTCAATATATTAGTTTAATTGTGATATAGTAACAGTGTAATAAAACATTCAAATTTAACAGCGCAAAGTTACAACAGTCCTGGTATGAAATAATTGTCTACAGTTGAAGTTTTGAAATTTGCTCAAGGTCAAAAGACCTTGCACTGGTCCATGCTGAACATTCGTCGTCTGGCCTGCTTCCTGCTATGGCGCATGGCTGTCCGCACGGCGCACTCAAAAACCTGTTGGACCCCTCGCTTGGTCAAGGACGAACACTCCAGGTAGCCTTTGGCGTGCACTTGCTGAGCCACCTGCCGCCCCTCTGCCACGGTAACACAGCTGCTCCGATGTGCAACAGACTCTCGGAGGTCCGTCTGGGTGCCCACCACCAGCACCGGTACCGTGGGTAAGTTCTCCCGAACCTCCGCCATCCACTTGCTTTGTGCATTAACCAGAGAGTTACGATTTGCCACCGAGTAGCAGACAAGCACTATGTCGGCTTGCTGGTAGGATCGGGGTCGGATCTGTCTGAAGTTGTCCTGTCCTGTTGTGTCCCACAGACCCAGACTAATCAAAACACCATCCATGTACACCTCTGCCCCGGTATTGTTAAACACCGTGGGCTTGTAGGTATCAGGGAAAGTTCCAGAAATGAAGCTGACTAGGAGGGCAGTCTTCCCCACTGCGCAGTCCCCGACCAAGACACACTTGACAGACATTTCTAGGGGCAGGTTCCGACCATCTGAAGGGTTTTTCTGTTCTAGGGAAGCACGACAGCTCGTTTGCTCTTCTTTGTGAGATTAACGCTTTTCATCGTTTCTACTGCAGTGCATGATTATTTTTCTCCTATACCAAGCTCCCTGGATGTCACCTTTTTCTCTAATTGGACCTTGTTGACTCTCCCTGTGGTTTTTTAGGCAAGATGGTGTTCTGAGGAAGACATTAAGAACACAGAAGAAATTAACAGCATACATCCATTTGTCATAAATCAACAGTAATACTTTCAGATCCTTAACCCTGTGTGTCACACATTTAGTGCCGTTATTAGTATTCAGTATTATAAATATATGAATTAAGTTTTACATTACAGAAGAAGAAAGCAAATACATCAAAACATTGTTATATTTCACTTTCAAAGACCTAAATCTTAATATTTCAAGCACAAAGTGAACATAAATAAGCCTACATGACAAATAACAATTTTGGATAATTTGATGATGAAATCGCCTTTGTTGTCAACATTAGGGTCCTTAAGAATTTACAACTTACTTCTCACTATGTAGGATTTCATCCTCAAGTGAAACAGGTATTTTTCATATTTATTTTCATTAACCTCCATAATTCTGCTCTATAAGCTGTTAGACTTCGGCCTTGCCGCTGCAGATGAGCGACGGATGTAACTAAACATAACAAAATACTTTTATTTTGCCAAACTTTTACAATGTAATTGTACTTTAACCACTGGAGTAACTGATGGAAAACCCACTTTTTTAGGTTAATGCATTACATACATATTCGAACTAACTAAAGAACATGATATTCAAGGAAATGTAAGCATACTTTGAAAACGCACCATGCTCCAGTCGTTTCAATCGTGTCGATTGCTTGCCGTCTTTGTAGATATGGAAATCGCTCATCAGCCACTTTAAAGGTTTTACCTATTTGACTCCTCCAACAAGTATATATACTGTTTATATCAGCGCTTGTCAGTGCAATGAAGAGAAAAAGTTTCTGAAAAAAAGAAGACAAGTAGAGCACATCCGCTTGATGGCGAGATGAGGGTCACAGGTCCCTCCCACAGCAGCTACATTCCAAAATACATGTTTAATAGTTTGTCTCAAATTGAGGGTAAAATGCACTTGCAAACAGCTGGGTACTTTTTCCATATTTGTCGTCAGATTAAGTATTTTTTCCTTGTTTGTTATTTTCAAATTCAATGTACATTCTTATTCTTTAGCAATCAAATACCAAGACATGAAAAAGTACCTGATGCTTTTTTTTCTTTTTCATTCTAACACACACACACACACAATCAATAATAGGCCCAAATGAAAAATACACAATTGTATTTATAATATTTAACTGGCTTGGTAATGTGCATTCGTAAAGACAAATATCAGTCCAGACGTCTTTCAATCATCATTCATATATCAAGGGCAAACACATTTAAATCATTTATTTAATTGGCATTACCCCTGAGACGGAAGACTGCAAGCGGATCAGTAGACCAAGAGAAAATAATTTCAAGAACACCTCTGTTTTTTTCCTTCCGCCAACAATGTGCAATGATATGCAACCAATTTGGTTTGCAGTGAATATAAAACGTTTATGCAATCTGAGGTACTGTACTGCAGTTGCAAACGTGTGCCCACCTTCTCATAACTAGGATGTAACTCTGAACAAAAATTCAAGAAAGCCATAGTATTATGTTTTATGGTTCAATACATGCAGAACTTAAAAGACAAGATATTTTTGAAAAGTTATATTTGTAGCGAACGCAACACTGCTCACCATGAGAACATACAGTATGGCTTACAGTGAGCACGGTGGGAGAGAGACTGGTTTCTTCAGTAAAACTGTAGCCTTACTTAGAAAAATTGAAGGGATTTAACAAAATAGCCATCAGTGTTGGCACAAAACAATAAGGTTTTGGCCAGAAGCACCCAAAAGAATGTCAGGAATATGTTATTAGAACATCTGAAAATTATTGATCTTACTGAAGGGAGAAGCCGAAAGGAAAAGACTATTTCAGTTGTTAAAAAAAATAATAATGATAATAACTACAGGAATATTCAATTGGATTTGCACAGGTCATGGGCCAGATTGATGTTGGAAAAAGTTTATAAATGATTTGTCTTAAGGTTTTTTTTACAAAAACCTATTTTAGCACGTTTGGGCTGACTTTTTATATCACTTCTGTCATTGCTGAAAAGTATAGTGTAAACAGACTATTATTACTAGTATAAAAGCAAAAGCAAAAGTATCTTCTCATACATAATGCATAAAGACGATTGCAGTCACGCTACGAACAGGTTTGCTAGATACTGTACAATATTGTACATGGATTACGGCGGATCATAACATTTACCAAGCTAATGTATGTGTGACCTTTGTCTTTAATCAACATGAGTCATGGAAACACCATTAATCTAATTTAAAGATTAATTTGTAAATGGGTGTATTTTCAAGTTTAAACGTTTTATCAGGCTCTAAAACTACAGTATTATTACAAATCTAAGCCTATATGTATACAGAAAATTATGAACCACAAAATTGAAAATTGGAAGTACAATTGATAAGAATTGTTTACTTTAAACTGTTTTCATCATTGTAATTGCAAAGAAATTGTACTGCAGTTGTCAAATATAATAAGTCTTGCTCACCATCGGCTCCCCTTCATTTGCTGCATAATCTCTACGATCTCTTCAGGAATAAATCGAAATTCACCATTTTTATAATCAAGATCTCTTAATAACAAAGGAAGATGATTGTTATTTTTTTCAATTGATTCATTTTTTTTCCTGAAGATATTCCGAATTATGTTCTTGAACTTCTTGGGTGGGACTGTGAATATAATTTCATAGATGCTTTTGCTTCTCCCGTTTACGGAGCTGTCAATCTGGGGAAAAAAGGGTATCATTCATTTTTACATGAATTGTCTTTTTAAGTGACACTTCCCATTTGTTGCTTTAGCCCTCTTAAAAATTGTAACTTATGCTGAGACCTAAATGCATTAATTACAAAAAATTGAAATGGGAATTAAAACAAATAGAAAACAGCTCACATTTGAGTGGAATATATACCGTATTTTTGGACTATAAGTCGCACCTGGGTATAAGTCGCACCAGCTAAACAATGCGCAATGACAAGGAAAAAGTCGAACCTGAGTATAAGTCGCATTTTTGGGGGGAAATTTATTAGATAGAATCCAGCACCTAGAACAGACATGTCATCTTGAAAGGCAATTTAAATTAAAAATATAATAGAGAACAATATGCTGCATAAGTGTACAGTATGCTAACATTACATGACGCTAGAAGTTAGATCGGGCCTAAAAAAATCCAGCCCGACTCAACCGGCCCGCGGGTATTAAAGCGCGGCCCGCCGGTCAATTAACTTGATTTGCAGGCCCGAGCCCAAAAAAACCCCCCGAAAGTTTATATTTTATTTGTAGGCACGAGCCCAAAAAAAAATGAAGTTCTATGTTTTATTTGTGAGGACTCACTAGATGGAGGAAATGCGGGGATGCGATGCGTGGTTGCGTTTTGTGTGATCACATTTGTGACAATGCCTGCATGTGCATAAATGCATAATGATAACAAATTAAAGCCCGTCTTTTGTAACGAATTCTCCCAGTGAAACAAGACTAAGATGGATATTCAATAAACATTTATATCTTTTATATTTGTGTGCTTGTTCTAACAGACGGATAGTGGATTTGAAATGTATTTTAATCTCTTCGAGTTGGCAGAAAAAAACGCAAGTTTTCTCAATGTTTAAATAGTCTACATATTTTTGTGATCATTATCAATGCATTTATTTGTTAAATATATATCTCCTATGAGACCAAAGCGCCACATTCGTTTACATTCAGCAAAGCCGACACGGTATAGCATCTTCAACAATTTGAATCCTTTCCAAACCCCACTCCTACCGCAGTTGTTTGCTTTTCAGTTCCCCTGTCTTTAGTTTGTTTTTCACTCCTGGTGCTGCATATTGAAAAGGAAATACCAGGATGTACTCGCGGAGGGCGTCAGGGCGGTAGGGGAAGATTGAAAAGAGAGCGGGGCCAAGGCGTTCACGTGCG
The DNA here is from genome assembly GCF_030265065.1 of Corythoichthys intestinalis. Taxonomy (NCBI): domain Eukaryota; kingdom Metazoa; phylum Chordata; class Actinopteri; order Syngnathiformes; family Syngnathidae; genus Corythoichthys; species Corythoichthys intestinalis. The sequence continues at coordinate 24,413,874 of NC_080402.1, forward strand.
CAGGCATGCACAGCGCCTTCTCTGTTTTATCCAAATTATTTAACATCCATACATCGTTTTAGTATATGTATATGAATATACAGTATTTTTTATTTTTTATTTTTTTAAGTTGGCGAGAGAGAAGTCCGGCCCGACCGTAAATAATCACACATAAGTCGCTCCAGAGTATAAAACGCACCCTCTGCCAAACTATGAAAAAAACTGCGACTTATAGTCCAAAAAATACGGTACACACTTTTGCATTGACCATGAAATAGATAGTATGCTCATATTCAACGTTAGCATTATAATGTATTTGTTCTATTTTGTTTTGGACATTGTCCAGTTTCTTTCCTGGTACTGAAGTAATTTATATCCTAAGGGGGGAAAATACACTGAATGGTATGAAAATTCATTTGTATTTTGAAATCTACTGCAGCTAGGACTTAATATAGAGCAAATCCACATTTGATTAGTGCGCTGCTCCCTGTGTTTTTCCTTGTTATTGGCTTCATACCAAATCAGGAAGAAGCTTACTTATTTCCTATCACTTATGCAAAGATCTTTGGCAAGCAACCAACTGTTTTCCCTGCACATTTTATCTTATTAGCCTGCAAAACATGACCACAACCTATAAAATAAGAAATAAAGAAAACATTTATTTCTTCATAAAAAGGTCCAATTTCAACAATTAATATAAACAGAATAGAAAAAAATACAAACCTTTGTTTACCATTTTTACAATAAATTGCAGGACGAGTAGTATTATTTTTCAAGTATTTGGTGTTTCACAAAGTTAAACATTAAGCAGAGTTATTAACAGTAAAAAATGTAGAAAAATATAAAGACAGCAGTTTCATGCTATAAAAAATAATTAAAATACAAACATTGGATACATTATTGATTAGCAGAAGCGTGAAAATATCCTTTATGAATTGATAACAGTATTAGCAGTGGACACTAGGGCTGATTCTCCTTTGGATCAACAATAAAACAATTTTCTCGAGTAGTCATTATGTTTTGGCAGTTTTAAAACCTCAGACATGACAAAAAGGAGGTAGGACGCACCAAAATTATCTGAGTGAATATATTAGTTTGCTGTGTTCCTCCTAGTGGCTTAAATACGAATACTCTCTCCGAGCTTCTTTTTTACTTCAAAGAGACCACCACTAAACCCGGCTTCGGTTCTGTATACCTGTGAGATAAAGAGATAGAAAGATGGGAGTGACTACAAGGCAAATGTACAGTATGTGTAACAGTCGGTATGTAGTACCTGTAGTGTGTGTTTTTGAGGTAGTTTATGACGGCTGGGCGAATGCGGGCCACGCCCCCCTGGCTGTGGTTACCTCTTCCTGTGATGACAGAGAGCTGCGGTCGACACAGACCTTGTTCACAGTCTGCGCACAAGCAGTTGAAAAGAATACAGTTAATAAGAAGCACAGAGCATAAGTAAGCAGGCACAATAACTACAGTCACAATGCCTTAATTCTTTCAACTCAAGATAAAATGCTATTCTTTGGTGTTCTGACTCAATTCCATGTACCGGCAGTTTTGTTCTGAAGTATGCGTCGCAGATGCTCCAGGGCTTCATTCACATGCAGCCCATGAAGGTCCAGGATGTTCTTAGGTAGAAGCGACGAGTTGACTCTCTCAAAGATCTGTGCAGCTGCACGGTGGTTGGCCTCATACATCCGCTGACCGTGTAAGTGTCCCTATTGGAAAAGGTGTTACAAATGACTTTTCCCTCAGAGCATCACAAATTTCCCCTAACTACTGTATATAGGTTAATAAAATTAAAACCAAGGATTGACATTTGGCTCGACATTTGACTATGGGAAACAATCACTTAATGATGTGATATGAAAAATAATATTTCTGGAATCATTTCAACCAATTCATTCATGACTCCCAAGACTTAATATTTTACGACAATATTTTAACATTTAAATATTAAATTCTCTGTTAGTGAAGGAAAAAAGGGTCCCAGTGTTCTTTAAAGCAGGGGTATCCAACTCCGATCCTCGAGAGGCCCTATCCAGCTTGTTTTCCATGTCTCCCTCCTTTAAAACACCTGAATCAAATAATCAGCTCATCAGCAAGCACTGCAGCAGCCTGATAACGATCCTGATTATTTGAGTCAGGTGTGTTGGAGGAGGGAGACATGGAAAACAAGGTGGATAGCAGCTCTCGTGGACGGGACTTGGATACCCCTGCTTTAACCCCTTCAGACCTGAGCATGCTGCTGAAGGACATGGCGTGTTCGCGTCTCTAAATCAATAAATACACTGTATTTAGTCGCTATTGCCAATTCTGGGATATGATTGGACAGAACCTCATTCATCGAAATCAAATCACAAGGTTTAGCACGCCCTCTTTGCTATTTTTGGCTCTTTTAAAATGCCTAAGACGAGACGCAACTTCAAAAAGGCAAACGTAAGTGCTCATTTCTCATGAAAAACAATGTAACTTTAACATTAAAAATAACCAATAAAAGCATGAAATATCCCCGACCAAAAAATTGCACTTTGTTGTGATATTTGAGTAGATTAAAAATCAGCTAAGTTTTTTTTAGCCCAGAAGAAAAAATGTGGGTCTGACGGGGTTGAATTAAAAAAATGAATAAGAAGTGCCTTTGCTGCAAGAAATCAAATAATGCTTGCCACAAATTCTGTAAGGGCGTCCTCAGTTTATTATAAGAGTTCTGTTTCCATAGGGGCAACATATGCTATTACTACCTATACTAGTGCACTTTGCGGTATAGTATGCCTTAGTTTTCGCCTCCTGGTAATATTCCGTGTCCATTTTTGTTAATACACTTGTTAGGATCTTTTCTTATTTCCTGCCTTGGCAACGATAATTATTGACCTAGAGGAGCAGCTCAGCACCGTGTTAGCCACGCAAGATAGTCAGTTGGGTAGGAGTAGACGATTTTTTAGTCAGACGTGCTTGAAAACCACATGCTAGCATCAACAAACATCGCATTTGGTCTCTGGGTCTAAACCTTGACAGCCAATCATGAGGCATCTCTGTTCATGTCAGTACCATTGTAAATCACATGGCATCATCAACAAACATCTCATTTGGTCTCTGGATCTAAACCTTGACAACCAATCATGAGGCATCTCTGGTCATGTCAGTACCATTGTAAAAATGAGTCCACTGTAATCATGAAAAATTTCACCACAGCATGTAGGATAGAGGTGTGCGAAATTTCCGATTCTTAGATCAGGCATGAAAATGGGTCAGGGGTTAAAAAGGTGAGAAGGGTGTGGAGGAAATATATTCCAGTACACTGTATTGTATACCCCAACAAAATATTGAGCTCTGTCGACCCACACTGTGTTTCAGCAGGGCCATGCAGAGACCGGTGGAGGGGTGGGTGCTCGTAGATCAAAAGGGGCACATGAACAAGTATTTAATACACCTTAAAACAACATAACTTAAATTTTAACCAGCTTTAGATAATAATTGGCTGCGACTGTGACATACTTTAATTGGGAGGGGGCAACAGTGAATAGAAATCAAAACTGTCATCAACACTTTCTGGCTGTGACTCAGTCAGTCTGCCTCTTTTCTTCCTTCAACCTCTGCATCAAAACTTCCTTCCTCAACTTGTTCATCTGAGAACAAACCACATCAGATGGTCACTGAGCCACCAACAGCACAGTTTTCTTAAAACTATTATTTCATTATTATCCATACTTAACAACTCTAGCACCTAATGATTAATAAAGTAATGACATAAAAATCTTATAGAAAAATAACATTGTAATTGTGTTTATAATTGGATTTAATACCCGACTATCCTTGCAAACTTGTTCTTACCAGGTCTGCTATTCACCCAGCTGATGAGGTATCCACTGCCTTTAGCAGCTTCATCTAACTCCTTTTTTTTTTTATCCCTCAATCTCCCTTCCCTACGACGCATGTCTATGTAATGAAATATAAATATTTAAAAAAACAAACAGACTCCCCGGTGGCTTTTAGTTTTAAAGCTTTCTTAATTTCTTTCTCACTCAATAACGATGGAGTTAGATTTGTGTTTTTATTATTCAATCAAAAAACAAAGTTACTTCTATCAAAAACAAAGTTGCTTCAATCAAAATACAGTATATACTTTTAATCCCAAAAAGTAGCTTCAATAAAAAAAAAGTTTTTGATTGCAATAATAAATTTGAGACAAAAAAAGCATTTGAAAACTATTTTTCTTGATTGAAACAAATGTTTCCATTTAAGTAATGTTTTGCGTTTGGGCCACATTTTGGCTAGGACATTTGTGTCTTTATTATTCAATCAAATAAGTTGCTTCAAACAAAAAAATATATATAAAAAGAAAAACTTTGCACATGTGCCAATCACCGTTTACCAAAGCCTGAGAGGGTTTGAGTAGACTCACGATGAAGCTTTTAATAAAGCCAAGCATTTTCTAACTACTTTATTCTTGTTTAAAAATAATTCGGTGGGGCAGTAACATGCTTAAAACTTATCATAATTCTTACATTTTGAAGTGCTTGAAAACCATTTATAAATGATACTTTGGTGAAAAAAGTGAAAAAACATGTCTTATATATATATGTATCTTTTTTCCAATGTAAAATCTGAATAAATGCATTGAACACGCACAAAAAAATGGGGGGGGGGGTGGCGCTACTTCGCGGTTTTCACTTATTGCGGCGGGTTCTGGTCCCCATTAACCGCCAAAAACGAGGGATCCCTGTATTTCTGAAAAGCTTTAAGAAGGAGGACTCATTCACACCACTCGTCGGGCCGCTGTTGTGCCGACACCGGCCGTCAGCTCAAATCCAAGCCGAAAATAACGCGTCTCCGGCGGACGACGGGAGCGATGTGAGGCGCCCCCTCCATCCGAGAGAATGCCGCTTGACTCAACAGTGTGTTTCTTCGTTTATATTACCGTTAAATACACAAGCTTGACGCCAATTTAACGGGAGCTATTTTTTTTTCCATGGGAGATTTGGCTAGCTCTGGCAGTGTTCAACGCAAGCTGCAACGAATGGCAGTAACTTTTTTATATCGCAAAACGTGAAAACGATTGAAACCATTACTCACCAAATTCAATCTGCTGGCAAATACAGGCAAGTGTGTATGCTGCGCTCTGGTCTGCCCCGATGTGGATAAGGCCTGCTTTTTAGCTTTGCAATGCAACCGAAGGCTCTCCGAGCACTCCATGTACACGCGTAAGGAGTGCGCGCGTTTGGAATAATGGAACGCAGCTTGGGCCGATGATTGGTTCTCGTCAGCGAAGCATCTAGAAGGATTTGCTGACTGTGTTCTTAAGTGCTCAGTTTACGTAATAAGTTAATCACATGATGATAATAATAATAATAATTAAATAAAACCTCCCGACCCCCCCCCCTCCTCCCAAAAAGAATTTCTCCTCGGATCTACGCAATTCACGTAGGTCGCCCTTTTTGACTTCAAAACGGCGAATTTCGCCGAAAGGTGAGAGATTTTCATGCCTGTTAGATTATTCACGATTCGGCCGTGGAAGATTCGAGAATGATTCACAAACATCCAAATTCCGATTATTGAAATATGTCAAGTAAAGTGGAACTAAAACACAGTGCGGCCTTTGGGATGCAATGAGGAAAGGACCTAGAGTAAACATCATGCTTGTCATTATCTTATTTCATTACATTATTGTAATGAAAATGCTCAACTCACGGCTCTGGCTCAATTCATGCCACTAGATAGAAAAACAATAATACCTTACTGCTGCCAACAGCCGATACAAACTCTGTCCACATAATGCTATGGTAGATATCACATGTATAAAGAACTAGATGCGAAATGACAGACTCGGCGGCGTTAGCAGCACATACTGGTATATAGAAAACTAGATGCAAAATGAAAGACTTGCCGGTGTTGGTAAACAGCCGCCAGCTTAAAACAGTAAATTTCCCTGGAAGGCCGTTGTAGTGAACCTAATGAACTTTATATCTAAAATACTCCTAAATCGTCAAAATCTTGACTTGAATACATCTTTAAAACAGTTTTAAAACTTTCACATGTCGAAAGTAGTCAGAAGGGAAATTATGGAATAACATGAGGATTTTAACAACTTTAACGGTTGATTCACAACATTAGCGCCTTGAAAGGTGGAAAAGCGCTATATAAGTATAACACCATTTAACATTTACATTAATTGAATGTAGTTTAAAGCTGCTGATACAGAATGGGGACTTCAGTATTTAACTTGATACTGAAATAGTTGTTTATTTAAGCCTGAGAGGCTTTTTGTACATTTTTTTTAACTAATGTTAAAATTAAAATGTAAAATACATTAAAAGCAGCTAATAGCTTGGGGGGGGGGGGGGGGTGATGGGTCATCAATAATCGATTTATAATTGAATCGTAGCCTCTGAATCGTAATTGACTCGTTAGGTGCCCAAAGATTCCCACCACTAATATAGAAGAATTCTAAATAATCCATTATAAGCCTGCACCATTGTAAAACGGAGACAATCATACAGTTATCCGCAAGGTGAAAAAGATCCAGCTCCTTACCTGCTGTGCATAAAATGAGGCCACCTCTTTGTGTCCTTGCTTGTAAGCTGCTGCAGCTTTAGAAAAACACTCAATTTGTCGACTTCTTTGGAGAGTGGCTTCGGCCCTGAAGTCCTTATACTCAGGATCCTCAGTGTCCTGAAAGTTCTGGGATTGAGCCACATCAGAGTCTGGAAGCTTCTGTCTCATGCAAAATAAAAAACGAATAGCTTCGGTGAAACTAAAAGTGGGACAGAGGGGCTACTTTTAACGTCTAACATCCTGCAGTACTTCACTCTATAGCGGGTGCATGCACCAGAGGCTCCGAAACATTTGTTCAAACGGTGGATCTATTCATCTGGGCTTGCAAACAGCAGTTACCTTTTCTCTCTCTTTGCTGGGAGTTCTGTGATGGTCAGATTGAGGCAGTTCTGGAGCTACAACAGTCTTGACAGGCTCCTGGTCTAGTAAAGAGTTCAGAAAAAGCTCTGTCTGGGTGAGGCAGCAGCTGCAGTTTTAATAAAAAGCAAACAAATTAGTCCTTTCAAAAATTTCACTGGCATTTTACAGTAAATGCAAATAAAGCCAAGTGACAAAGAAGACTGATACAACTCAAAGCAACATTTAAGTCTTACTTATTATCCCTGAAAATATCCTGGAGAAAAAGTCTGTCAATGGAAGGGAAGCGGGAGTAGAGCTGCTCCTCTTTTAGGATAGAGGATCCATCACGCTTGTTGATGTTTGCTCGATTTTGCCTTGACTGAAAAAATTTGAGTCAGATGTTACAAAGGAAAATCAATCAGAAGTGTAAAATTAGACTGTATTACCTTACCTTTTGTACATTCTCCTGCATGGCTCGCTCCTCTTCCATAATGTTCCGCAGAGAGACACGTGGTTGGGAGAAATTCCAATGGTCCATTATTGGCAACCCCGAATCATTGCCACTCGGAAAATGTGATGATGTTTTGCCCAGCTGCGCCTCATGCCATGCTCCTGCGCCTACAGTAATGAAGTTGTTCAGTTGTAAAATATGTCAAGCTATCATTTAAAATACAAATCACCATGGTTGCCATGTCATGTTTGCTTTAAAGTACGTAACACTTCCTATAAAAATTGAATTTTCTGTTTCAATTGTACAACCCTAAATATAATGAAGTTGAGACGGTGGTATTAAAAATAACTGAAAACAATGTGAGCATTTGCAAATCATGTTCAACCTATATTTAATGGAATACAAAACAAAGACAAGGTATTTAATATTAAAACTGATGAACCTTATTGTTTTTAGCAAACAATTATTAACTTAGAACTTCATGGCGGCAACACATTCCAAAAGAGCTGGGACAGTGTCATGTTCACAACTGAGTTAAATTATGTAGCTTTTCTTTTAACAACAATTAACTTTTGGGGACTGAGGACGCTAATTGTTGAAGCTTTGTAGGTAAAAATCTTTGCCATTCTTGCTTGATGTACAGGTAAAGTTGTTTAAGAGTCCAGGGTCTTCTTTGTCTCATTGTACGCTTAATAATGCACATCACATTTTCAATGGGAGACAGGTCTGGACTAGTGCTGCAATGATTTATTGATTAACTTGGTAATTCAATTAGAAAAAAAAAGCTTCAAATCAAATTTTGCTGCTTCGAGGATTCGTTTAATCAGAGGGGCGTTGTAATAGTTTGTTTTTAAAGTGTTTGCATTTTTTAATGATTTAGGTGGATACACTGCCCTCTAGTGGCAACAGTGAATATAACAAAATGCTTCTAACATGGCTGAATCCAGCTGCTCCCTGTTAAGACAAACGTAAGGTTATAAGTTTTTGTCTGAGCTAATATGATTGTTTATGCATTCGTAATTTAGTTTTGAGGTATATTTAGCAGTTTTTTTGGTGGAAATTTAGTAAATGGTGTTATACTTGTATGGCACTTTTCCACCTTTCAAGGTGCTCAAAGCGCTTTATACTACATTGCCATCTACCTATTGGTGACAGAGCACCAGGAGCAATGGGGGGTTCAGTATCTTGCTCAAGGATACTTAGGTGAGTTCATCAGGGCAGAGAATCAAACCCACAACCTCTGGGTTGGGGGACAACTACTCTACCACTGAGCCATGCCATCCCCCATCCGCCATCAATTTGTGTTTGAACGACTTGTTAAAAGCATTGCTAAAAAAAAGAAAAAAGTTAATTTGATACCATGTAAGCTAGCGGACTTTCGCTACACAAGTTAGCCAATTGTTCTTTTGTTGTACTTCGATCCGCATTATAATTTTATTAGGCGCAGGTATTTTCATTTATTGGTAAATGCATTTAGTGCTATTCTGCACAGTTTAAAAAGCACTTGGGAATTTTATTTTGTATTCACATTTAATGCTCTTTTGAAAGTGTCATCTTAACAAGCCTTTGTTTACCATCTCCTAAAATTGATTCTGCAATGCAATAAATGTTCGTAATCTGATTATTTGATTATTCAAACTAACTAATTGATAGATTAATCGATTACTTAAATAATTGATAGCTGCAGCCCAAATCTGGGCGGCAGGCAGGGCAGTCTAGTACCCGCACTATTTTACAATGAAGCCACACTGCTGTAAAACATGTAGAATGTGGTTTGGCATCATCTTGCTAAATTAAGCAGGCGCACCAATGAAAAAAGACTGCTTATATGTCAGCATGTTTCTCCAAAACCTGAATATACTGTACTGTAAGCTGCCCATGCCACACAGACTCATGCAAACCTATTCCATCAAAGACGCTAGCTTTTGAACTGAGTACTGTTAACAACTTGGTTTGTTTTTGTACTCCTTAGTCTTGATGACAGGGCGTCTCCGTTTTCCATGAAGAACTTTGAATCGTGATTCGTTAGATTCATCTGGCGACAGAACATTTTTTCACTTTGCCACACTCCATTTTGAGTACCCCTGGCCTAGATCTTTCATGTCAATCCCTTTAAAAACTCAGATACCATTGCCGGTGATATTATACATCCAATCCAGTCCAGTCCAATGCCTGTGCTTCTGGATCATGTTTAGAAATGGCTTCATCTTTGCACTGTGGTTTCATCCAGAAACAGAAGAACGTACGGTGGATTGTGTTTACAGACATTGGTTTCTGGAAGTATTGTTATAGCTGAGCCCGTTCCGTACTTTTCTTTACAGTAGCATTCTTGTTTGTGGTGCAGTGTGGCCTTAGGGCCCTAGGATCATGGGTATCCAGTAAGGTTTTTCTGCCTTGCCAGTTTTGCAGATTCTCTAACGCTGAAGAATATTATGGACCATCCATCCATCCATCCATTATCTTCCGCTTATTCCGGGGTCGGGTCGCGGGGGCAGCAGCTTCAGCAGGGAAGCCCAAACTTCCCTCTCCCCAGCCACTTCAGCCAGCTCCTCCGGCGGGATTCCAAGACGTTCCCAGGCCAGCCGAGCGACATAGTCTCTCCAGCGTGTTCTGGGTCGACCCCGGGGTCTCCCGCCGGTGGGACATGCCCGGAACACCTCTCCAGGGAGGCGTCCAGGAGGCATCCGAACCAGATGCCCGAGCCACCTCAACTGGCTCCTCTCAACGCGGAGGAGTAGCGGCTCGACACCAAGCCCCTCCCGGATGACCGAGCTTCTCACCCGATCTCTAAGGGAGAGCCCGGACACCCTGCGGAGGAAACTCATTTCGGCCGCTTGTATCCGGGATCTTGTTCTTTCGGTCACGACCCACAGCTCGTGACCATAGGTGAGGGTAGGAACGTAGATCGACCGGTAAATCGAGAGCTTCGCCTTTTGGCTCAGCTCCTTCTTCACCACAACGGACCGGTGCAGAGTCCGCATCACTGCAGACGCTGCACCGATCCGCCTGTCAATCTCCCGCTCCCTCCTACCCTCACTCGTGAACAAGACCCCAAGATACTTGAACTCCTCCACTTGGGGCAGGATCTCATCCCCGACCCGGAGAGGGCATGCCACCCTTTTCCGCCTGAGGACCATGGTCTCGGATTTGGAGGTGCTGATCTTCATCCCAACCGCTTCACACTCGGCTGCAAACCGCCCCAGCGAGAGTTGGAGGTCACGGCTTGATGAAGCCAACAGCACCACATCATCTGCAAAAAGCAGAGATGAGATGCTGAGGCCACCAAACCGGACCCCGTCAACGCTTCGGCTGCGCCTAGAAATTCTGTCCATAAAAATTATGAACAGAATCGGTGACAAAGGGCAACCTTGGCAGACCATAGATGATGGAATTCTAAAATTCATTGCAATTGTATATTGAAGAACATTGTCCTTAAACTTTTCCACTGTTTACTCATACAGTTGTTCAAAAAGTGGCCCACTTTTAGTTGTGAATGACTGAGCAGTTCAGGGAAGCTCCTCCAACGGAGGCCCCAGACTGTTGAACAACTCAAGCTGTAATCAAGCAAAAAATGGGAAAGAATTCCACCTACAAAGCTTCAACAATTACTATCCTAAGTTCCAAAAGGTCTATTATTTGCTGTTAAAAATAAAAGGTGATGTAAGAAATTGGTAAAAATGAACCTGCCCGAGCTCTTTTTTACCATAAAATTCTAAGTTAATTACACTGATCTACAAGCAAAATGCTTCCTGGATAAAATTAGCGACACTTTACTAAATGTGGGTCGCTACAAAAATAAAAATTAGGTCAAAAGTGTAATTAGCTATAGTTTTTGAGATACAGTATCTGGTCGAAATGTATTGGATGAATCCTGGTATTTTGGAAGTGGACAAAATACAACAATGTTGACAAATTTTATAAGAAGTGGCACACACTGATACTGTATATCCATCTCATCTCAAATGTAGCAATTTGTAAAACTGATATCATTTAATGACACCAATGCATCTTTTTAATAACTAACATTAAATGTCTTGAATACTTTAGCCAACCAGCACTAAAATCTTTTGTCAATTTATGTGATCAGAGCAGGTACCTTTTAGTCATTTTTATCTCTGAAGAAGATACATTACAAAATGTTGTAGACCAGTATTAATATTTACTGAAAACAAACAGTTTGAATATTATACATCTCATCTTTGTAATGTACTCAATTAAATACTTTGAACATGATTTGCAAAATATTGTATTCAGTTTTTATTTATGTTTAACATAAAGTTCCAACTTTGAATTGAGGTTGTACGAAGAAACTGATTCTTGAAATCTTATGAGTGGGTCTTTTAACTTACCATCTAGAAGTAACTGGTAGGAAAGAGTTGCTTGTCTCTGCCGTTCCTGTAAAGACAACAGGTTTAAGATCCACTCAGATTAGACAAAAATAGTGGATAAAATGGGAAATGTGAAACGATGGATAGCTTTTTTTTTTTTCTTTCTTTTTTATTTTTAAATAAATTAACTTTAAAACGTACATAATCTGATCATGGAAGTCAAGTTGAAATTCACCTCAATCACAAGAATAATTTAATTCACAACACAAAAATAAGGTATACAGTGGGAGGTAAAAGTATGTGACACTTCTACATTCCTTAAATTTTTGCAGAAAATGGCTATGAAATGATAAATTTGATCCGGAAAGTTGAGTTTATCTTCATCTACAGTAAATCAAGTTTAAAATTAATAGCATCTGGTAAAATACTAACCACACACAATTATGTGTTTCTATAGTTTTATAGAGTGAAACGGAAATGCTCGCAGGACAGGTTGACTCCCTCTGGCAGCACCAACTAACAAACCAACCACACCCCAATCTTGAGTCATTGATTGGACTCCATCCAGCTCATGACCAGACTGACTCTGATTAGCTCTTGGAGAAACCAGAGCATAGAGCTTAATTTACTAATTCCTCCTAGTCCCGAATGTTTACATATTATTTTCTATAAAAATATGGTAACATCATGTTGTATTGTATTATTTAAGCGCATACTGTACTTGTGTGTTTTTACTGCTGATTTGGAGGGAAGATCAGATCACATTTTATGATTACATAAATTTTCCTAAGGTTTTTCCAGCCCGACAGACAACACCTCCATCAGTTATTTACACTGGTTTGAAGTTCACCTGGATAGTTTCTTTCCACTTCTGGTGGAGCAGTTTAGCCAAGTTCATGTCCATCTGCACTGCATACTCTTCTGAGGAGCACGTTCCTAAAAATGTGGGCATGTGCTTATGATAAATCATAAAAATGAATTTGATTGATAATCTAAATCAATGATTAGCAGAAAATTTGTATTTGCATTGTTACCTGGTTCGACTCCAACAGGGCCAAACAATTCAGTTAGTTGCAGTGCCAGTTCAGTGGATAGTTTCAGCTCCACACTCTGAATGTTTACACCTGGGATGCCTTTCTTTTCAAGGGTCCTCCTATCAGCCTTCATTTTTTGTTCTCTCTCCAACTCCTCTAGCTCAGCCTCCAGCAGTCGGTGAACCTCTTCCAAACTGGCAATATCATCTGGAGTTGGACCTGAGTCTTCGACGATTACTTTTTGTTCAATGTCAACATGTTGTTCCAAAGTAGATAGGCCATGACTAGTTGAGACTATGTGTGAATTTGTTTCTGGCTGACTTTTTGTATCAATAAGAGAAGTCTCAAGTCCAAATCTTAATGATTCAGTGTCGGAGTTCTCACCAATTTCGGTAACAACCTCATAAGGACATTGTTCGAGCTCTTCGCCAATGGCAGTCAGCCCTGCATCAGGAAGTTCATTTCCCAACTTGTTGTCTAATGCCGGTACGAACACTGTATTGCTCTGCTCAGCTGTGACAGCTCGCTCCTCTAGCATTTCCTCTAATACATCCTCATCTTTAAAGAGCCTTTCTCCAGAGTCTAATAACAGGTTGGTTGTCCATTCCAAGTCTTGATGGCATTTGTCATACAAGTCCTCCAATGTATCTAAACCAACTAATTTAAAATGGCGACTGAGTATGCTCAGGCTCTCAAGACGGCTTTGAGCTGCTCCCAATTCATTGTCCTCCACCTGTGTGCTTTTCTCATGTACCATGCGGTATGGTACTGTATTGTGAATAGATGGGTTAACTGCAACTGCAGCAGAAACTGCAGATGCAACCTCCGGGACAAATCGTGAGGACACACCACATAGGATTTTGACGTCGTCACTGGAGTAGTTGTATGAAGCGATTACATTTGTTGCTGGATCATCTTGATGATTAAGACGCCAAAGAAGGCCAAAGTCCTGAGGTTCTGTCTGAGTGTGACAACCTCTATCTGTACAGAGGTTTGATTCAGTTTGCAGATGCATTTCTTTGATCGTGGAGCACAACTCTAATGTAGGACAGAGGCTTGTATCACAGTCAGGATTTTTGGTGATGCTACTCTGACCATTGTCAAAAATTTGGGATGTGGTATTGGGACACTCATGTGTTTTGTCGGAAGGTGCCAGACAATTCTGAGTGAAGGTGAGAGCGAGCTTGCAATGCTTCCCTGATCTGCGACCCTGACGCTGCTTTCGCTCTTGACTGCATTCACCAAGAACACAACTCTCTGGTTCTAGAGGCTCTCCACCAAAAAGCCCTTGGCAAAGATCATTGTATTGTCTGCAATCAAGATCTACTGCCACTTCATTGTCTGGCAGCTCGTTACATTTCTTTGTATCGTTCTCAGACACAAACTCTATATCACACTCATCAATACCATAGCTCTCTTGCGGGTTTGTAGATTCAGATGTAACACCTGGTTGGTTATCTGCAGCAACATTTGATTCTTTTTCACAACCAATGTCTAAAAGTGATGTTCTATTTGTTTCGTTTTCACCTTTTAAAATATCATCAGTATCCTGAAAAAAATCAGTAGCATTCCTATCTAAAACACAATCTGGTAAATCAACTTTGCTACTCTTTTCTACAGTAATGTTCTGTTGTTCTTCCTCACTCTTAGAACTACAGCTAAGGGATCCTTCAATCTTGTCATCTTTCTCCAAGTTCTGTCCTTCGCAAAGGGAAACAGGTGATGAACAAGAAGAACCAGAATAGCAAGTGACTACACCAGTCTGAATGAGATCAAGAAGTTTCTGGAACTCAGTCAGATTATTTCCAGACTGCATTTTGCCTTCGTCACTGTTGACTTCTTTAGACGCTGTTCTGACTTCGCTGTTGTCACCGTCTTTATAACATTCTTTTCTTCTTACCTGCCGCTGCTCAAGAGGCCCTTCAGATGGCCAGTCACCGGCAAAATTCAACGTTTTTGATTGCTCTGCCTCTTCTCCACCCACCACTGGTACCCCTTCTGCAATCATCTGTTCTGGATCTATTCCTAAGCCGCTCGACTGGTTAATATGTTTCTCCAAATCTGAGCAATAGAACTTCCTGGCACATTTTTCCCTTGGCACCCTTTGTTTGATAGATTCAGAGAAGGCCACAGGGAGTTTATTACTGTGGTGGTCTTCGTTTATCACCAATTCAACAATACAATCAGGTATCACCTGTTCTCCACAAGGCTGATTTAAAGCATCCAACTCACTATCCAATGTCCCTAAGTCCATGTCATTATCCTTGTTTGAATGCTCTGAAGTTGGCTGAAAATCAAGCAAATCTGCCGATTTGCAGTCATCATATTCCAACTTGTGTGCCTCACTGGGATGACCAATAGATGACACATCAGGAAGAGAGGAAAAGAAATTAGGTTGGCAATGCTTATGTCGGTCCATCAGTCCAGGTTCATCGACAAGGTCAGGACATTTTGCTTCAGGAGTCACAGACCTGAGGGAAGAAAGATAACGAAGATATGATCCCTACAGAGACTTCCAATGAATGACAAAAGGAGCGCACATGACAGATATCCATGTGTCGAATCTATTGCAGAGCTTAGCAATTGATCTTTATTAAGGTAATCCGGTTTGTCTACTTCAGCAGTTTCCCTAGTTAAAAATACATCTCTGCTGATGTGCACTGCTTCCACCAACAACAGTTTCAAAAAGACCTAGCTGTTAGTTATGGGCAAACTAATCCAAAAATCTATAATATTGATGGCTATATTTGTATTTATTTACAGAGCCTTAATTTGATCAGTTGTTGTTTAGCACTAAAATTCAATAAGCGCTCTAATATTTACTACTGTGTTACAGAGTTTGCAAAACAAGGGTACAACCTATTTTTGCTATAGTTTTACCTTTCTCTTACTAGTGAGCTGCATCAAATAAATCCTGATCTTTCGAGGTGGATCCATCGTAATGAAAACCAGTACTATTGGCAAAATAAAGCCCAGCAATTACATAATGTGGCATGATATGAAATAAAAAGCGGTACTTCCAGAAACAAAGCCATACTAAATATACTATCTCTCCTTCAGCTGCCATTTCCTTTTCTTGTAGATGCAGATTTATGCGGGTTAAAAGTATTAAAAATAAGACCATCAAGCCAGCCAGGATGCAGATGTTTTTTTTTGCTTGTTTTTTTTTAAACATATATGGTGATGCAGTGCATCAGGAAAATGCAGGTACAATTTAATATTCTGCACCTTGACATTTATTTCGCATGTTTTTATTTCCACATAAAATGTTGAAATATGCGATCAATTCCATGATCACGTATTCTTGGAAGGACTAATGTTTAAAGATGTTGAAATATGCGATCAATTTCATGAACACGTATTCTTGGAAGGACTAATATGTTCAGCTGTAAAACGTTTTCAAATTATTCATTAAGGAAGCTATCATTTGCAATAAACAAGAGAAAGGAGTGATCCTCTCATTCGCAATTGACACATACTGTATCTTTCTGCTCTCCAACTGAAGGCGCTGTTTCATCTCAGGCATTTGTGCACCCATGATAGACTTGACTGTTACAAAGCGTTCGTAGTTATCAAGCATGCGCCGAATCTTTTCAACAGATACACCATGTTTGCTGCGTCTACACAGGGGCACAGACATACACAGAAAAAGGAAAGGAAAAAAAAAAAAGGATAAATTCCATATTTGTCTTGACTTGTGATATTTTGGATATCTTTAAGGGAAAAAATACATATTCATGTAATTCCTAGTTCTTGCTCACCTTTCTAGCTCTCTGGGCTTATTCTTCCACCAAGTGTCTGTCTCTCGAAAAAGCACTTTGTAATTATGTTTCAATGCCTTTGAAGACGATGATGCAAAAAAAAAAAAAAAAAAAAAAAAGTACAATAACGATGACAACAAGAATAAAGAATCATCATTTTACCAAAGAAGTTGAACGCAGCGGGCTGACCTGGGCCACATAGGGCTTCATTTCCCAGCCCTGCATGTTTGTATTGTCAATTATGATGGGGCTGACACCTTTCTCAAAAGCTTCTTTCGCTAATGGGAGAAGGCAAAATAAAAGATAGAGCACCTGAGCACCTGAAGCATCTGCCTTTTAATTCATTATTAATTATAACAACACTCTTCATTTACCTCGCTTGTGGTTCCATTCATGAGCTTCCCCTAGAGTAGTGGGATTAAAGTTATAGTGTTCTTGATGGGTGAAGTAGTCATCAGTGCTCAGAGCAACCCCACATGGATTATGTTGAAGAAAAGCTCTGCAGAGATGAATGAACATGTTGTTGGGAAAATTGGTTAAGACCGTTATCAGAGAACAAATTTATCACAACAGCACCATCTATATCATTTAGTTTGCCCTTTCATTTTATAATTTTAAACAAAAGAATTAGAATTTCAAAGCTAATTCAACTTTTAACGCCCAAATTTGATCAGCTATCTGGGCTCCTCTTTCAAATGAGAAACTAATCAAGCATAAAATTTAACCACTTTAACAATGGAATGAGAGAGAACACTTACTCTAACACACACTAACAAGAATTTCACACTTGAATAATAGCTGAGATGCAAGTTTGAGCAAAAACTGAGTATAATTTTACCTCTGAAACAATATTTGAGATTCAATTTGTTCAAATAACCTTATGATGCAATACACTGGAATTAACAGAAAACCTATCTGCCCCATAAAATGGTTTTAATGTGCCAAACGTTTGTACACCTTTTAGCAATAAAAATGTAAAAATATATACTTTATTCAATTTAAGTTTGTGTGGCAGACACTTAAATTGGGTGATCGTGAAATGCAATTTGTCTACAACTATTGGTGACACATATTCTTCATTTCGTACCGAGCCAAAGTGGATTTCCCAGATCCCGGAGGCCCACGGAGCAACACAAGAACCTTTCCTTCCAAACAAAGCCTGCTAGCTCGACCAGGTGCAATTCCACCAGGATTATGAGCAGCCATAGCCCAGGATTTAGGAATTGTTGCATAATTTTTAAGAGGTGCTTGATTTACATGGCTCTGACCTCCCCAGGGAGAGGGATGCACAACTAGAGGGTGTGAAGGTGCAATAGGGGTGATAAAGCATGGTCCTTGTTTTGCATGTAAACGAGGAGAAATAGCAAGTGAACGAAGATTCCATGATGCCGTGTTCACCTGAGAGCCATTTCCTCCAGCTGTATTTTCAGAGGGCATGTGGCCAGTCTGTTCTAAAAGCATTTGGGATGGTTGATTTTTTTTATACATCTGGAAGGCAGAGGGACGCCCTGAAGCGCCCAAATCCAAGGGAGGTTTGGGTCTATAAGGAGGCTCTTCTGTCATTTGATGTTTCAGATCCATAAGCAATTTTTCATCTTTGCCGCTGCCACCTTCCAAAGTTTTGTGCTGGTCAAATGGAGAGGGAGCACCAGAAGGCCACAAGGCTCTTTCAAGACATGGTCGCCCAGCAGAGTCGCGCCTACACTCAGCCCCCTGGAGCTCAGGGAAGACTTGATCCGGAAAGTCTTTTGGAGGTAAGAACGGCAATGTCATGCGATCTGACGAATACTGGTTGTCAGTTAAATCTCCCTGTTGTGCAGAGAGGTTTTGTAGCTCCTGATCAAGTTGAACGTCCAAGTCTTCAGTCAGGACACTGGTAGACAATGGGGATGAGAGTTGCTCTGATAGAGAGCTAGGGTCTTGTGCAGGTTGAAAATCATGTTGAGGATGAAGCAAGGCTGCAGCAGTGCTCTCAAAGCCAGACATTGGAGATGGAACGGGAGCTGCGAGTTCAGCAGCAATCGACAGTTCCAACAAGGAATCCATGGCATTTTCAACTGCAACACAGAAAATCAAAGTTAGTTCATTGTGTTTATGTAAATTTACCACTTAATTACTACTGAAGACTGATATAGGGATTGGCAAGAAATTGACGAAGAAGAAACAACATAGTGTAAAAATTAGAGATGCAACGAAAATTTGGTGGCCAGAGATTTTGTCCGGAAAGTACTTTCAACTGCCAGTTGTGTCCCAAAACACTTTTTCTTTACAATGCCAAAACTGAATTTTGTGATGACAAAAGAAAAACCGAACTCTGTTTGACCACCCACCTATCATTTAGTTCTATGCAACTTAGGCTCAGCTCCACGTGTGCCAGATGTCATATTGGCCAGCGGTTAAGAGCACTCTAGGTGGGTGGACTGTGACCCAGAAATCAGCACTGCATAGCAAGCACTCTTATGCAGAGCTCGGGTTAAATTCAGATTTAACGAAAAATGAGTGAGGTGACCAGTCAACTTCCAGTGTATCCTTTGAAGCACATGCAATGCTTGCAAGTTGTAAAGTTCATGTGCTTATATGACATCTAAAAACACTAATCCACTTTTTTTGAAAAGTAACGTTGACCGCCAAAGACGCACCTTTGTCTTTTTTTTTTTTAATGTGAGAGCGCCAGATCAAAGTCTGGAATGTCTTGTGTTTGAATTTCACACATAAAAGGCAATATATTTCTGTCTTAGCTGGGGGGTTCATTCCTACAAGCTCCAAACACCAAAGGGGGTGAACACGACCTGCGTGCTAACTTTTTTTAGCAAGAGCAATGAACCTCTTCTGCATTTTAATAATTCTACCAACTTAATTCTACCATTTTTATTTCTATTTTTTACCGGTAGTGCACCAAGCCAAAGTCAAACCCCCATTCTTACTGGACTTCTTATATAATAACACTGATCTGACCAGGGCCCAGGCCATTTGGGGGCCCTAAGCAAAAAAATGCAAAGGGGCCCATATTTTTGGCCCACCATTTCGTCACAGTGTACTGTGAAACCCATACATGCAATCCAACCCATATGTCTGTATCTTGTATATTAATCAGATTTTGTTGCAATGCATACTTCAAACTTCTCACCCCAAATGATTGTCGTACTTACAGTAGATAGCACCAAACCTTTTTCTAAAAGAGGAAAGAAAGAAGTTAAGGAAGAAATTTTATTTTTTAAAGCTTGTCATCAAGTATCAAAACTCACAAACATCCAATAAAGCAAACTGTAGTAAAAAAAAAAAAAAAAAATCAAACAATTGCCAGATTGGAGGCCCCCAAGTGGTCAGGGGCCCTAAGCAGCTGCATAGTCTGCGTATAGGCTGGGCCGGCCCTGGATCTGACACTACCATCTATGGGTGAATTCTCTCCAGTTTTCCCAATTCCATTTTAGGTAGGCCATAAACCATGAAACATGTTTTACCAGTATTATTCAGAGAGAGAAACATCTTCATTTCACCTGATTGAATTTAACTTCATTGTTTCCCCTAAAATATGAATGCACATGAGTAATCATGAGTGTGTAAAGCGTGCGCATAAATATGTTAAGCGGTTCTGCTTTTGCTAACTTTTTACTGTATGTAACTGACTTTGTACAGCATTTTCACAACGTGACAAGTGCTATATAATTAAAGCTTTCAATGATTCATTTATATATGCCAACACATCACTAAAGAAAGAACAAGGGAGCTTACACTTCAACACATTTAGCAAAGTGCACAATCCAATACAAATTCATTAAGAGAATAAATTACAATGCACATGTGCACGGCCCCCCAAAAATGACACCACCAAAAAAAAAAAAAAAAAGTCATACACTATAATATTTTGTTGGTCCGCATTTAACTTTAGTTATGGCACAAATTCACTGTAGCATTGTTACGATAAGCTTCTGCAATGTTTGAAGATTTATTTGCATCCAGTGTGGAGTCTCACCGTAGTGACCTCCATTGCTTCAAAAGGCTTCAATTTCCTATAGAGCATAAAGATTGGACTTTGGAGCAATGGAAGACGGTCATGTGGTCTGATGAGTCCAGATTTATCCTGTTGCAGCGTAATGGGATACATCAGGGAAAAAAGAGAGGCAGATGAACTTATGCACCCATCATGCCTAATGCCTACTGTACAAGCCTGTGGCACCGTGATGGGATACATCAGGGGTAAAAAGAGGGGCAGATGAACTTATGCACCCATCATGCCTAATGCCTACTGTACAAGCCTAGGGGGCAGTGTTATGATCTGTAGTTGATGCAGGTCAGGTCTAGGTTCAGCAACAATATGTGTTCAAAGAATGAATTCAGCAGTCTGCCTGAAAATACTGAATGACTAGGTTATTCCATCACTCGATTTCTTCTTCTGTGATGGCACGGGTATACTTCAAGATCACAATGCCAGGATTCAGCAGGTTCAAATTGTGAAAGGCTCGTTAATGGAGCATGAGACATCATTTTCACACATGGATTGGGCACCAAAGAATCCAGACCTTAACCCCATTGAGAATCTTTGGGATGTGCTGGAGAAAGCTTTGGGTAGCATTCTGACTCTACCATCATCAATCAGAGATCTTGGTGAAGAATTAATGCGACACTGGATGAAAATGAATCTTTTGACATTGCAGAAGCTTATTAGAAAAAATGTATTCGTGCCATAATCAAAGCTAAAGGTGGTCCAAAGAAATTTTACAGTGTATGACCTTTTTGGTGGTAAACTTTAAGGGGGGGGGGGGCAATATATAATCAATTTTAGGCCTCCAGAGGAAATTCGATGGCCGAAAATCGTCGGCGAAACATAAGCAAAAATTGTGCTTTCGTTTTCGGTACCAAACACTTTCCGAACGAGTGTACTATTTAAAGTAGTTTCATCTTCTTAAAATAAACTCCTGGGAATTACTCTACCCGGTGCCCACAGAAACAGGAATGATTTGATTTTACCTTTAAAATCGACTTCAGACAGCACCATATGTATAACTTCAGGGTCCAGGTGGGAGAATATTTCTCGCATGTTTTGGGTGATTTTTTGCCTGTCGGAGTCTCTATTCCTGGGTGAAAGGCTGGACATCAAAGCGACATTATCAGCCTGAAGTTGTCTACGATTGAAGTTATCCCCCGGGAGCGGCCCACCGGGAACTCTGTTGGGGCTCTGTTCGTTTTTCTTTTTCCGAGGCATGATGGCACATTTGTAGTAAATCCTTGACTACTTCTCGCTAGCAAACTACACGGCACTAACTACGAAGCAATCGAAAAACATTCATTTTAACAGACTTTCGTTGCAGAAAAAAAATGCAGTTCCAGATCAAAACACCATTGTTTTTCCGTATCCGCACAAGTCCACTATTCACGATAATAATGATTACACCATACCATATTGTGAAGAACTATATCATGCAAACATAAACACTTGGGAGTGCAGTGGGAGTCACCTACGGTATAAATGGCCGACTTCGGAAGTTGTTATGTTCATTACAAAGTAAAGGTTTCTTCCGACGTCTTAAAAGAAATTTCAAAATAAAATTTTGTGCAAACAGCCTGAAATGTGTTACCATGCCAGATACTCAAATAACAAGCCAAATTTTCTGAACGTGAAATGTGTAAAATAAGAAAAAGGTTCAGTAAATGTAATTCGGTAAAAAGTGAAAATCATCTTGTAGACTGGGTGACATTCCACAGATATATATAATTTAATGTTCTAAAATATTCTAAAACTAGAATTTCACTAGACATGTTGCTGTCAAGTTGTTGAAGGCAATGCTAATACATAAAAAGAATTCATCATCAGATGATGGTGAAGTGTATGCACAAACCTACTCATTATTTTCAAATGAGCTCAAATTTCAAAATGTCAAACGAGTATCTGAGACTGCGACTCTTCTATAAAACAAACAATCAAACAAACAAACAAAATTTTTAGGTGCGCGTAACATTTTTGTTATCAGCCAATTACCGTTTACATGTGAGGTTGTGAGTCACAACCTGGTCAATATGAAAGGTCACAACTTGTGACCTTTCATATTGACCATGATCCTTTTCAGGGACAGTGGTCACTACAGTGGACAGCTATTCAAAAGTTGACACTTAAGAAAAAAAAAAACATTTTTTTTAAACTTGAAAATTAGATATTATTTTAATTTTTAATTGTTACTTTATTTATTACATTATTTTATCCAATTATAAATAATTATCCAAATTATTACAATGTTAATAAACGCTATAGTTTTAAATGACAGTAATAAAAACAGAAAAATACTCTAGTTACGACCCCAAGGAGCACTCTTAAATTTGATTTATTATTATTATTTTTTTTTAGATTTGTATTTAACTCATTGCATGCCATCAATGGCGATAGATGCTGTTGCCCTCCCAGTCGAATATTGGATTGGCCGTCTATTGCCGTATATCAAGGGCGTAGGTTTGCATAGGGATGGTAGGGACATAACACTACCAACTTTTCCGGAATGCTTCAATTGTCCCCACCAACTTTTAAGCAACCTTATTTGCCTTATATAATGAGTTCAGTTATATAGGCAATTTAGAATCTCTTGCCATGTGTTGTAAGGATAGAAATGACCCAACCATAATTAAGAGAATTATGTCCATTATGTTCAGACTTACATTTACCCATTTTCACCTGATGAATGTGCCAGTCCATTTGCTTCCCCTCCAATCCACGTTTGATTAGGTGACGGCTTGTATTTACTTTAAAAGTATTAATTTATTTTCTACATTACTTAGTTAAAAAATGTTATTTGCAGCCTATGCTAATTTTTTTTTTTCAGATAATCATACATTAATCATAATCAAGGTGAAAAGTTTTCGTTTGGTTTTGCTTGTGGACAAAAGCAATAGTTTTCTTTTTTTTACCTGAAGGAAGGCTCCATTTTTATTTATTTTTGTTATACTCTGACGAAGATTTTTTTCAGTTATATTTAACTTATTTATTTACACAGACAATGTTGAGTGGTCTCAAGACAAATGTTTATTTTTTGTATTTCTGGATAGTTAAGAGATTACAACAAGTTGGTATTTATTATGTGTGTGTTAATCTAATTAAATTATGTTCAAATATTGCAATTTTAATTTGCTAATGTAATCCAGACATTTATTCTGGAAGTTTTCAAAATGTATTACTATCTTTAGTAGTTTTTGAAAACAAAGGTTTGAATTGAACAATGTATCGCCTGAGCCAATACACGGGAAAGTTAGTATAAGTCAATACAAATTTATTTTGCATTGATCATTTAGCTTATCAATTAATCAGGTACATTTCGTGAGTGTAGCCCTAAATGTAGCCCTGACTCCTGTACACCCAATCTGTTTGGTCTCATTAATGTCCTGTCCCCAGCAAAAAGTGTACATCCCGGTTATGCTGTTATAT
Organism: Corythoichthys intestinalis; assembly: GCF_030265065.1. NCBI lineage: Eukaryota > Metazoa > Chordata > Actinopteri > Syngnathiformes > Syngnathidae > Corythoichthys > Corythoichthys intestinalis. The sequence goes on from NC_080402.1 coordinate 24,437,720, forward strand.
CGTCCCTACCAATGTTGAAACCAAACCTACGCCCTTTGCTGTATATGGCAGCCAATGAGTTATATGGCAGCCAATGAGTTAAATTAGTACCCTGGCTGTTAGGGTAAAAACAAACAAACAAACAAAAAAAAAAACAAGCCATAATTCGTATACGAATGTTTGCAGTTATTACATCGTCACAACTCTTACTATTGGTTTGATGTATAATTAGTGTGCTAAACGAAATTTGACAGAAAATAAGACCATTATGTGGGGAGAATGAAAAAATATATAAACACATAATGGTATTGTTATTGTAATATTGAAAGTACTGTAGTTTAGGTATGGGAACCTCTTGGTACCTCACGATCCGATACGATACGATTTGCGATACAAAGCTCACGATAACGATGATCTGAGGATATGGCAATACAACGATTTTCGATACATTGGTCAGAAAATCCTTCTGGGATATTCTACAAAAAAAACAAACAAACAAAAAAAAAAGCTTCTGCTGTGAATTAGAATGAGTTTATCACTAGTAGACGCCCAATCCATTTGAACGAATGTTCATTCGCTGCCAGCCCTCCCACTTCAAACAAATTGAACGTCTATGGCCGTCAGTGGCAGCCACTGCCATGCAATGAATAATTTTGGGCCATTTAAGGTCATTTACCTGTTGATTTTCAGTTACTTCCTGTTGATTTTGGGGTATTTTATGGGTCACTTGCTGTTTATTTTGCGTTACAGAACAGGAAGTGACCTGGGAATCACCAAAATGAATAGGCAATGACTCAAATTCAACAGGAAATGACCTGTGAATGCCCTAAAATGAAAAGGAAGTGACCTGTAAATGCCCCGAAAATCGGACCGAATGACTGTGAATGCTCTGGTTTTGAATAAACGAACATTCCCAGTCTAAATGGATTGGGTGTCGAGCACCGTCAATGGCAGCCTTTTAAAAAAAAAAAAAAAAAAAATTTATTTGACACCTTTTTAAAATGATATCTCAATTTTTGACCGGAGCATATCGATAATCTTTTGGGATACAAAGTATCACGATATATCACCATTTCGATATTTTGTCACACCCCTACTGTAGTTCACATCTTTCTATGCCATTGCCAACTCGAATACCTCCCATTGGATGGCAGACACTATATGATTCACCTGTGTGAACACATTTTTGTTTGTCGGTATGCCATGAGATTGTTTTCTTATTGCAAGATATGAGCTCAGAATCCAGCAGTACTGACATCTTTTTTACATTGTACACGCTGTCCTATGGAAGCCCTAGTATTTGGAACTGTAGTAATCATCTAACACAAAGGGGGGCGCTCTCCATCCAGCCGTCACACTAACAGAACAGACTGAACGGATAGAGCTTTGTGCCGAAAACTAAACCCAACCTGTGTCAGCCTAATGAATTAAATCGGCCCACTGAAGAGGTAAATAGTAGCAAACGGATGCCTGCTATCGCGCTGGGATTATAGTCGTGCTGTTTGGAAACAATCGCGTAAACCATTCGTTTGGGTGCTCTGATTCGTCCGTGAAAGCAAGTTATTGGTAGCAGAGGCAGCAGCAGCAGCTCTTCCTATGTTAAACTAGCGGCAGATGTGTTGAAGTACTAAAAGACAGCTTCAAGTAGATAAGCTTCATTTTTAAACCTTGAAAAGTTGTTGCGTTTGTTGGATCTTCGGCATCTAACCAGCGTTATGGATGTTTTATGATTTGGTCATAGCATACTTTAACTTCCTGTGGTCGTCTGTGGAGGAAGATGTGATAGGCACCTGAATAGTTTGCGGCCTAACACTAGCAAGTAGCCAGCTAGTTGGCTAACTCTCGCTGTGGCAGCTGCTAACCGTGCTTCCCGCTAAATGCAAAGCCGCTAGCCAATGCTGTTTGATCCATACCTCCCTCGCAAGCTAAGTACCTTGCCCGTGTGACAGGAGTGAAACAGAAGCGCGTGTCGTATTTGGGGTAGTTTTCCGTCAAGACTCACAGAGTCCAAATTTGACTCCTGGTTTAAATTGCGCTTTTGTATTAGCTTGATGATGCGTTTACATGTATTTACAAAAACCCATGTTGGAGCTATGGCTGGGGCATTTAGCACGGAAGCTAATAATGTGCATTTATCCACTCGAATATTAACGTTGTAACTTCGGGCTATTCATCAGCTCCCTGCTATTGAATCGCCAGCCATTATACGAGGAGTTTTTGTTTGGAATCGAACGATTAGATCATGAAGTACTGCTCAAAATGAGTTTTTTCCAAGTGTGATAGCATGGCATTGTTGAACTTTTGTTTTTCGGCGCATAGAGGCCAGTAGAAGACCGCTTTGATCTGACATCTACAAGCATGGAGTTCCCGCAGCAGCAGAAACCGGCGGGCGACGGGAAGATTATCTATCCTCCCGGAGTCAAAGAGATAACTGACAAAATCAGCAACGATGAGGTGGTCAAGCGGTTGAAGGTACGCAGATCGTCCATCTGTCCATCCTTTTTCTATACCGCATGTGCTCAATAAGATAAAGACTATGATCATATACACTGTATATACAGTGGAATGAAAAAGTACCTCAACCTTTTGGAATTTCTCACATTTCTGCATAAAATCACTGTCAAATGTGATCTGATCTTTGTCCAAATCAAACAGATGTAAAAATAGTGTGAGCTTTAACTAAAACCACCCAAACATAATTAGGTTTTCATATTTTAATCAGGATAGCATGCAAACAATGACAGAAGGGGAAAAAAATAATTAAGTGAACCCTCTGCATAAGGAGACTGGATGAGCAGTTGAAACCATTTTTTTACCAAACAATTTAAGTCAGGTGTGTGCCCTATCACTGATTTTGGTTTAAAGCTGCCCTATAAAACACACAACTGGTAAAAAAAAAAATGTCTTGATGGGAAGCATTGTCTGATGTGCATCATGGCTCGGCCAAAAGAGCTGTCTGAAGACCTGCGATCAAGGATTGTTGATTTGAATATCGCTGGGAAAAGATACAAAACCATCTCTAAAAGTCTGGATGTTCCTCAATTGACAATCAGAAACGTGTTCTACAAATGGAGAGAGTTGGCACTGTTGCTTCTCTCCCAATGAGTGGCCGTCCACCAAAGATGACTCAGAGAGTTCAGCGCAGAATACTCAGAGAGGTAAAAAAAGAAACCCTAGAGCAGGGGTTGCCAACTCTGGTCCTCGAGGGCCCCTATCCAGCTTGTTTTCCATGTCTCCCTGCTTTAAAACACCTGAATCAAATGATGAGCTCATCAGTAGGCTCTGAAGGAGGCTGATAATGATCCTGATTATTTGAGTCAGGTGTTTTGAAGGAGGGTAACATGGAAAACAAGCTGGATAGGGGCCCCCGAGGACTGGAGTTTGCTACCCCTGCCCTAGAGTGTCTGCTAAAGACTTCCAGAAATCACTGGCACAGGCCAATATCTCTATATCAACTATATGTAAAACTGTGGCCAAGAATGGTGTTCATGGGAGGACTCCACAGAAGAAGCCACTGCTGTCTAAAAAAACATTTTTGCTCATTTAATGTTCGCAAAAAGGGACTTCGACACTCCACAGAAGTTTTGGCAAAATATTTTGTGGACTGATGAAACCAAAGTTGAATTGCTTGGGAGTAACACACTGCGTCATGTGTGGAGGAAAAATGGAACAGCTCACCAACATCAACACGTCATCCCCATCGTGAAGCATGGTGGAGAGAGCTTCATGATTTGAGGCTATTTGCTGCCTCAGGGCCTGGACAACTTGCAGTCATTAATGGAAGAATGAATTCAAAAGTTTATCAGGATGCTTTTCAGGGAAACCTGAGGCTGACTGTCAGACAGTTGAAGCTAAAAAGAGGATGGATGCTGCAACAAGACAATGATCCAAAACACAGAACTAAATCAACTTCAGAATGGTTTCAGAAGAACAAAATACACATTCTGGAGTGGTCAAGTCAAAGTCCAGACTTGAATCCCATTAAGATGCTGTGGCATGACCTAAAGACAGCGATTCATGCCAGACATCCCAGGAATCTGACTGAACCACAGCAGTTTTGTAGAGAAGAATGGGCCAAGATTAGTCCTGATCGATGTGCCAGACTGATATGGAGCTACAGGAAGTGTCTGGTTGAAGTTATTGCTGCCAAAAGGGTGGGGACAAAACATTAAATGTGATGGCTCACTGACTTATTTTTCCCCCATCTGTCATTGCTTGCTTACTATCCTCATTAAAATAAGAAAAACCTATAAACGTTTGGGTGGTTTTAGTTAAAGCTGACAGTTTTTTCATCTGTGTGATTTTGGCAAAGACCAGATCACATTTGATAGTGATTTTATGCAGAAATGTGAGAAATTCCAAAAGGTTCAGATACTTCTTCATACCACTGTATAATCAGGTTCTGCTAGCTTTAAGTCAACCCATTTCACTTGAATTTTCAAGTTATGATATAAAACCTAAAAAATAATGTGAACTGGATTTCAGTAAAATTGTTTGAACTCAAAATTATAAGTATACTGGACCCTGGTAAAGGGACACTCCAGTAATTTTGATGATGTGTTTCTAAATACATTTGAAGATGAGAGCTGAAAATATGTGCATGGGCTAAATGAGATCAATTGCATTTTGAATCTGAGTTTTGGCAAGAAACTTTTATATGCGCTCACCTGATTGGATTTTTTAGACGAACCTATAGAGTCAGGCGACATCACCTAGAACTCTTGCTTCTTGGCACAACCCTACCTTTATACTGTATAAGGCTAAGCGTGCTTACAATGGCTGAGTTATGCTCTGTCACAAGTGCAGCCTCCTTCTTCTCGTACTTCGGATACAAGGAATCTCCTCCCCACTTTGTGTCCCCTCATTATGAGTAGACATATTGAGATAGCAACGCCACTTACATTAGGAAGCATATATATTTAATTATGCTCTTTTGTCACTATTGTTTTTTTTAATCCCCTATAAACTTTTCTGTCCAGCTGCATTCGCTCAATAAATGACACTATAATAAATGAGCACAATATACTGTAAGCATAGCAAACTCCCATGTGAAACATTAAACTGTTTCAACCTTTAAAAACACTCAGATTTTCCATGGTCTGTGTCTAAGCAGCTCAACAGGCAGGTTAAAAAAAATAATAATAATAATACAAGCATGTAGGATCCGCAACGGATACACTGACACCTATTAGTAAGGGTGTAACGGTACATGTATTTGTATTGAATCGTTTCGGTATGGGGTGCTCGGTTAGGAACGGAGGCATACCGAACGAGTTTCTGACGTAATGTAACCCTTACTTTTCGAGTCTGTGAGTCGATCGGGTTACAGTTTCTTTGTGTAGATTATATTTACTCCGTCTTCTCTACTATAATGAGAACCAACACGGTAGGACCGTCTATAACCCAGAAACGTCAACAGCGCGACAACGTGGCCGCCGCGAGAAAGCAGTGAAATTTGGGCGTTAAAGTCAATCAGCCAATGCACACCAGTCGCAGTGCCACCGCATGTTAGACGCATCCCAGAAGCGGCTCAACGTTGACGCACGCGAAAAGAACGGCAGAGTTTATTATTTAACGCGAAACGCGACCCTCCTGCGTCAATACTACTAGCTAGGATCGGGCAGACCGGAAGTCACTCGTATAAAAATACGGTGGATCCGGTCGGTGGATCCGGTCGGTGGATCCGGTCGATTTTCAAATTAATATGCAATCGTAACCCAGTTTTTGAGTCCATCAGATCTCTTGAGTGGTAAATCGGGGCACAGTTGACTTGTCTTTGTTGATTTACTGCTGTCTTCTCTGCTATAATAATAACCAACACGGCCCCGTGTTCAATACAAAACCCTCCTACCACAACAAAACAAGTAGGAACTAATATTCACATAGGAACTAAAGTTATACAGCATAAAATATACAATATACATGAATACTACATGACATTTGTAAAATATGAACACATATTTAAATACATAATAGCCCATTTAAAAAAATTAATTGAGATGAGCTAAAACCCCTGTAATTAAATAATAAGAATAATACACTGATCCTGCTTACACAATTAAATTTATTAATTTCTGTGTGGTGCTTTAACTTGAGAAAATCCGCCAATAAAGCTTTTGAAAACCGTTCATAAGAAAAAAAAAATGATTCATTGAGGCATTTCATTTGTAAAATACATGTTAAAATCTTTGTCATTGGATTGCTTTTCACTTTAGCACAGGACTTCTTTCTTTCTTTCAGAAACAAAGCTGACCAATACGCGGGGTCTGAAAGGCAAATTGTTGTTGGATTATTATCTTTAAATACCCGCTACTTTTTGTGCTGAATTCTAGCTTTGTATAGGCTAATGTTCCTATTGTTGAGAGCACAAAGTGTGTAACAAACAACTAGCACATTTATATTTTGCATTTTGTTTTCTTAATGTACCGAAAATGAACCGAACCGTGACCTCATAACCGAGGTACATACCGAACCGAGATTTTCGTGTACTGTTACACCTACCTATTAGCAATGAAACTAGTAGCCATTAGTTTCCTTTCACTTTTTCCCCAAAGTATGATTTTTAAAAAAATATATATAATGTATATATATATTAATAAATGGTTTTAAGCACTTCAAATTTAAAAATTATGATCATCAGTTTTAAACATAACTGTCCAACCAAATCATTTTTGAACAAGAATAAAGTACTGTAGTAGAAAAATGCTTGGCTTTATTAAATACTTCTGTTTATCTACCTTAGCTGTGACTCTTAGCGGACATGTAGAAATTACAAACTCCTCATGATCACTTCTGGCATTTAATTTATGTGTCTCGAACGTCTCCACACACACACATTCATTCCAAAGTGGGTTCCTTGCAGAAACTGTTTAACAAGTTCAACGATGATTGACAGCTGCTGCACTGTGATGTCCGCTTCTTTGGCAAGATCAAAGATACCAGCATCGTTACCTTTAATAAGCAAGTGCTGCAGTGACTGTGAGGTTCAAAGAGCGTGTAAGGCTCTGCGCAGAGCAGAAAGCAGGGCTTATGTGGATTTAAAAAAAAAAAAAAAACTCGCACGTTCTTGCGATGGGACCAGGGGTCGCGTTAACCGAATATTTTCCGTCGTTGACCGGTTTTTTTTAAAACGGTGACTGAAAATACTGAAGTCCATCTGTCATTTTGACAGGTTGCAATTCACACCCCAGACCACAGGGTGGCGAGTGAGCATATTAATTAGCTATTGTCTCTCTTGATGCATGACATCGTTGGCCTTACTCGGAAAAATGTCAAGGCAACTGAGTGTTTGCCTGGCACGGCCAGACTGTTCTCCCTGTATTTTTCAAACACTGAGAGAAAAGTGGGACCCAGCCTCTCGAGTAGGTACTAAATCAATCGACAAATCAGATTTGTTTATTTACGTGACGTGTTCTTCACGAGCAACGTCACTCTTGCGCGCCGAAATTCGTCTCTACAACAACACGGATGGTAGAGCAGGGCGGTAAACCGAAAATTTACCGTCACCGAAATTCTTAACGATGACCGACGTAATTTTGACCATGACGGTAAATTCGGTAAATTAATAAAACAAGAAAATATAGTCTTTTCATCCCGCTTTGATTCTGTGTTGTTCGTCTATGTTCATTCCCCTTTAAGAAAGCAGTGAATATGCTCGTGATTGCAAAGTGATTATTATGAGTCACGTGATCATCAGGAAGCCAATCAAACAAAAGCCTGGTAAGCTAACGCTAGCAGCTAACGCTACAAGCAAAACGTGATGGAGTGTGGCTTAAGGGAGGTTCACCAAGCTTTCAATCGACATTTAGTAGACTCTTGGTGGCATCCAGACAGGCTTTCACCCGCTGTCCTCCTTTGTTCTCACGATTTCCGGAGATGGTGCTTTCAGTGCTTTCTACTGGTAGCCAGGCTAACGCTAGCTAGCGGCTAACGCTACAAATGAACGTTATGGAGTCGGATAGCGGCTCTAACCTTGTCGAAACGGCTGAACTTAAAGTGCCCGTGACATGAAAAAGCATGTTTATTTCATAATACACGCGGTATTTTATGCCCCTGAATGATATGGACCGCTTGGATGTGTGTGGAAGCGATCGCTATATTTATTTAGTTTTTTGAATCCCGCGCCATGAAAATGAGTGACTTCCGGCTTCGGTCTTGCATTGAGGAGGAGGGCGCTGTGACGTGTACGGTAGAAGACGTTCTCTTCACTATACAGTGTACTGTTGTGTATGAGGACGAAGGATTCAGCTGATTTTGCGGATTAATACTTTTATTTTTTGCATCACGCCAGCCAAACGGCTGCAGAAAAATCATTCTGTATGCGGGAGAGGCGTATGCGCCTTTTTGGAGTTTCAAAAGGTTCCCATTCACCGTGGATATTTACTGTGGGACCATTGGACTTACAAGGAAGTGAGTAAACATCTTGTTTTGTATTATGTCAAATACGAATACAGTGATTACAAAGTCAACACTATAAAATTCCTTTAAATAAAGGACTACTTACGTTTGATCATTAATAGGCATGTAAAAAGCTATCCTCATGCTCATTAGCAGTTAGCTGTTAGCGCGTTAGCTACACAACAACTCCAGCCACCCTCCTCCAGGGAACGAACTGTAAATTGCTCTCCGCCGGGCGGTTTGCCGATCCGCAAAGAAACTCGACAACCGGGTCGTCATGTCAAATAATCCAGGCTAGTTATGAGTGATTTTCCACTTCGAAGACTTTGAAACATCCCTCGGTTCGGGTTAGCATGTCGGCTAGCTGTCACTGCTTCTGGTCTGTTTACATTCTCCGAAGCCGGGGAAGAGAAATTACATATGTCCGATTTAGGTGTCATAAAATATCGTTCGGGAGGTGTGACAGTAAAGGTGAAGTCGACTGTTTTGACCATTATGGAGTAATTTTGCCATTTCGTCTTGAATAAATGGATTTTTATTGTTTTATATTCCATTTAGCACAAGATTGTTATTTGTCATGACCATGCCATTTATTTAGCAATTGGGGAAAGTACTTGGGTAAAAAGAATATCCTGTAAAAATATTGAAGTAAAGAGACAGAAACAATGACATTTTGCCGCTCTCTTCGTCGCGTTTTCCTCATTGTGAATAGTTCCCCCTCGACGGGCTGACTGGTCCTTCTCAAGCCATTTATATAGCTATTGGGGAAAAATACTTGGATAAAAAGAATATCCTGTAAAAATATTGGGAGTAGAGAGACTGAAACAATGACATTTTGCAGCTCTCTTCGTCGCGTTTTCCTCGTTCTGAACAATTCCCCCTCAATGGGCTGAATAGTAAAACCGATGAGCCTAGTCTACCGCTGACGTCATCCACCTGTTGGGGACGCTAAAGCCCTATAATGGTAGGCGTTAGCCACGCCTACCATTATTTCCTGAGACAGTCAGGAAATTAGAATATTGTGTATTCTAATTTCCTGAGACAGTCCTGTATATATACACAGGACTGTCTCAAAAAATTAGAATATTGTGTATTCTAATTTTCTGAGACAGTCCAGTATATAGTCGAATCGTCTCAAAATATGATTCTAATTTACATAATAATGCCATTTAAGACTTTTTTTCTGGTGTCATATGCTCTTTAATGAGTGGATTGGGCACGGACTGCATCTAGCAATTACTATGTGGCGTTATTTTGTATCTGTCTGTGTGTGATTCCTCTGATAGCTTTTGTGATGGTATAGCATTCAGCATAAAGTACAATCCAACGGCAAAACTTATAATGACCGAGAAATGGCCCCAGCTATTTTTATTGTGCGTGCATTTATTAAAAAATGCACTGGGGGGAAAAAAACCCTTAAACCATAAAGTAAACACTTGTATTTAATAATTATGTCACAGCAGCCATTAACAATAAGTTGTCTTTTTGAAGTGTACTGTTCAAGCTGCAAGTCATTTGTGTTACAATTACATGTTTGCACAGGCATATTGATTTTGACAATGTACATTGTTCAAGTCATACACACTGTTATAAATGTTCATACTTGAATTCTTATTGCTTACAATACATTTTTATAAACTTAATGTTTAGACAGCGTGTACAATTGTTAAATACAGTATATCAAATTGAATGCTGGTAAATAAATCAACAAGAAATAGTTAATCTGTATTTCATGCATTGATTCAGATTTTCAAATTATATAACAGTCCGCTTGGGCGAATTTATCGTCATTTATCGTTATCGAGATAAATCTGCTCAATTTATCGTGATACATGTTTAAGGCCATATCGCCCAGCCCTAACGGATGGCGGACGGGAGAGCCGAGAATATGTTCCAATCCGCGGTAAATTCAGTTTTAAATGAGCTAAAACACATCGACACGAGTCATTGACAACAGTCTGTCTCGCGCTAGCCATGTTGAATAAACTCCGTTCTCCTCGTATGTTTACTTCCGCGCGCAAGTCCCTCGTCCTGCCCTCGTCGCTTTGCTAACGGCACGTCTGCCCGTCGCTGATTGGTGCACTCCGCTGTCTGTTTGCCTCTTGTTAAGCTTTTTCGGACAGAATATTAATTAAAAATGAATGAAAAGTAAATACTATTGAATATGTCATTATTATCATTTTAAAAATGTAAGTGACGGGTAAAAATAGATTATGACCGGATTTTTATGACACTGTCAGTCAAAATGACAGACAACGAAAAAGTCTAGCGCAACCTCTGGATGGGACTATTGCGCACGCACACATCGCGATGGCGATGTTTAAACGATATATCGTTCAGGCTTACTGCACATGCGCATATACACAGAAAATGTGAATCACTTCGGACACGCATAAAAGTGGCAGGCGCCGTTTTAGACAACAGGTGGGAGATGACAAGTTTTGAGAAAAAAAATAAGTGCAAATTAAATAAATGCCAGTGCTGCTTATTAGTCTGTGATTAGTAAAAATTAACGGTGGCCAGGTCACCATGTGACAGTTAGGCCAACAGAACCCAAAATGGTGCATACCCAAAAGTACTCGTTTGTACTTTTGTGAAACATCCAAAAAGCACAATTCCACGTTGCCTTGGTCTCTGTATGGTTAAAACTCTACTGGACTAAAAGGACCAAGCATTAGTCAGCATTAGCATTACATTGAAGCACTTTTTCTGTAGCTAAAAAAACAGCATGGTACAAAATTGTTTTTAAATCAATATAAAGGAGTTTTGTAATTATGTTTTCATCTTACCTTTAAACATTGCTTTGATGGTCCATCTCATACAGTTGTGGGGCTTTGCAGTAGTGAGCCATGGGTGTTATTAAGAATTTTCTAACCATTCCAAGTTGTGCGTGTTTACTTTTTTCACCTCTGTTATGTTTGGAGGCTAAATTAAAAGGCCTGGCAAACAGCTATTGTGGTGTCTTTGGCATAATTTCCCCACAGAGCTGTCCATTACAATGTACCAAACAGTTGTGGTCGTGTCGTTCTTACTGCTTCCTGGTGGTTGCCTTTTGTGTTTGGTCATAGAAAATGTTCAAAGTATTTTAGGACACAACTTACTCATTTCAGTTTCACCACATTTTGAAGGCCAGGTACGTCACAAAACTGTGTGAAGGCCTGTCTCAATTCATTAAAATTCGGAGAATGCTCCTTTTAGGCACTAATAATAGGTCCTCCTGGTTGGCTGATTTGAGCCGATTTTGGAGTACGCAACGCTGGCACACTCTGTTTGTAGCCGTATCCCAGATTTCTTTCCGTGCTGCTGCCACGGCTGGAAGAAATCATTTTAAATAGCTGCATCTAATGGCGACATTACTTACAAGGGAAAGCAATTCACAATCACATATGTTTTTACTCAGACGTTTAATGAAATTATATTATTTCATTTGATGTAAAAGAAATTTTATTTATACATGATGCAACCAGGAAGTGCAGTGAAGGCAAGAGCATGCCATTTGGTAGGTAGAGGACCCTCTGATAATCGCGTCCAGCAGCAGAGAATACAATACAATAGCCCTTTATTGTCATTATGCAGTTGTAAATTGTGGAGCATCTCCTTTTACAGTGCAGGATAAGTTAAAATCTCAAAAGTGACTTGCAAGTATAAAATCTAAATAAATATTAAATGTGTATGAGATAGTATATGTTCGGGCAGTGCAAATAATCAAAGTGATTATTATGACACAGTTAAAAACAATTAAAATAGGAAACAGTCCAGAAGTGGAACAACATTCACAGGCTTTTTCTAGAGATCATGTTAGCAAATATCAGTGGCCAAATGTTCGACCAACAGACTTTTACCGCCAAATGCTGGTGTTTTGACGACAAGATGGATATTACTATTTCCGGCAGAGGCTAAAATGCAAAGCCATTATTTACAGGTCTTTTAGGGTGAGGTTTAACTATGCAGTTTGTGAAAGACAGGTTCAGTCCAGAGGCACTCTAAAGGGGAGTGAATGTTTTAGTAGTTTGTGTATGTGAAATGGGTTACATTTACTGGTACGATAATTATCGGTCCGATAATTATTGGTCCGATAATAGGAATTATGACGTCATCTCGATAAATCCAATAACATCTATAATAGGACCAATAATATGTACTGTTCTGGCTTTACAGTTTACACATTAGTATGGGAAATCAGTTGACCATTTGCGGGGCATTGCTCCCACATGCTGGTCAGAATAATTCACTGCATCTATTTTTTGTTACATTAGTTTGGTTCATTCACTTACACATTGCGGTGTCTAGCGGTTGCACTGACAGTCGTGAATGCTTTCTGTTACGTTTCCGCCTCTGAAGTATTTTATGTTTGCTATAAGATATGGAAATGCAATATATGTTTACTTCTGTGGTGATGGGTCATACAGTTGTGGTCAAAAGTTTACATACACTTGTGAAGAACATAATGTCACGGCTCTCTTGAGTTTCCAGTTATTTCTACAACTCTGATTTTTTTCTGATAGAGTGATTGGAACAGATACTTCTTTGTCACAAAAAACATGAAGTTTGGTTCTTTTATGACTTTATTATGGGTGAACAGAAAAAAGTGATCAAATCTGCTGGGTCAAAAATAGACATACAGCAGCGCTAATATTTGGTAACATGTCCCTTGGCCATTTTCACCTCAATCAGGCGCTTTTGGTAGCCATCCACAAGCTTCTGGCAAGCTTCTGGTTGAATCTTTGACCACTCCTCTTGACAGAATTGGTGCGGTTCAGTTAAATTTGATGGCTTTCTGACATGGACTTGTTTCTTCAGCATTGTCCACAAGTTCTCAATGGGGTTCAAGTCAGGACTTTGGGAAGGCCATTCGAAAACCTTAATTCTAGCCTGATTTAGCCATTCCATTACCACTTTTGATGTGTGTTTGGGGTCATTGTCCTGTTGGAACACCCAACTGAGCCCAAGACCCAATCTTCGGGCTGATGACGTTAGGTTATCTTGAAGAATTTGAAGGTAATCCTCCTTCTTCATTATCCCATTTACTCTCTGTAAAGCACCAGTTCCATTGGTAGCAAAACAGCCCCACAGCATAATACTACCACCACCGTGCTTGACGGTAGGCATGGTGTACTTGGGGTTAAAGGCCTCACCTTTTCTCCTCCAAACATATTGCTTGGCATTGTGGCCAAACAGTTCGATTTTTGTTTCGTCTGACCACAGAACTTTCCTCTAGAAGGTCTTATCTTTGTCCATGTGATCAGCAGCAAACTTCAGTCGAGCCTTAAGGTGCCGCTTTTGGAGCAAGGGCTTCCTTCTTGCACGGCAGCCTCTCAGTCCATGGAGATGCAAAACAAGCTTGACTGTGGACACTGACACCTGTGTTCCAGCAGCTTCTAATTCTTGGCAGATCTGCTTTTTGGTGATTCTCGGTTGAATCTTCACCCTCCTGACCAATTTTCTCTCAGCAGCAGGTGATAGCTTGCGTTTTCTTCCTGATCGTGGCAGTGACAAAACAGTGCCATGCACTTTATACTTATAAACAATTGTTTGCACTGTTGCTCTTGGGACCTGCAGCTGCTTTGAAATGGCTCCAAGTGAAATTCCTGACTTGTTCAAGTCAATGATTCGCTTTTTCAGATCCATGTATGTATATTTTTGACCCAGCAGATTTGATCACTTTTTTTGTTAACCCATAATAAAGTCATAAAAGAACCAAACTTCATGAATGTTTTTTGTTACAAAGAAGTATCTGTTCCAATCACTCTATCGGAGAAAAATCAGAGTTGTAGAAATAACTGGAAACTCAAGAGAGCCATGACATTATGTTCTTCACAAGTGTACAGTATGTAAACTTTTGACCATAACTGTATGTACAGAACTTCATAAGTTGTGTTATAGAAGCCAGCCAATGCTTTAGTAGCTCAAGATAGTGTGCTATGCTATACATATAATAGTTGTGTATATAAGTGTAATTGTGCAGTTTGTTGTATATTGAGTATTGAATATGTGTATTTTTCTGTTGTACTTTCACAATATTAAGACGAGTGTCTTCCCATAAAAGCAAGAAAAGACCAAGCCTTGTGGTTTATGGAAGTGCATTCATTCTTAGCTGGCTGTCGGGCAGTGCAGAAGTGAAACGCACTGTTTTGTTCATGTCATTGCGAAAAATAGGGTGAGATCAAAGGCAAATCTATGTGGAATCCATCACTAGTTTTTTTTTGTTTTTGCTTTTTTTTTTTTTAAACCTCCAGGTGTTCAAAAACTCAGGTTATACATTTAAAAAATTATATATTTATTATCGGTTATCGATAACGGTATCGGGTTTGAGGAGCATGAAGTTATCAATATCGGTATCAGTTTCAAAAAATGGATATCGTGCACCCCTAGTTACATTGATCTGAATATAATGTTACCAAGTTATTATGCTGTTAGTATGGGTTGGGGATTATTGCCTCAAAATGATATCAAGATATATAAAAAAATATTTGCGATAATGATTTTTTTTTGGATGCTAACAGCATTTTATTATTCAAAGTATTTGAGCCACCCTTGTTTTAACCTGCAATGAAAATTGTGCAAATATCGTGCAATGGACAGCCGAAACAGCTTGAAATGGAAACACAGTTTGGCCAGGAAGTGTTTAACCTTCAAAGTCAAATGTACAATAACAGTTTGTTAATAATGGTTTGTTTTCTAACTGTGATCAGGTCACAGGTGATTCTTAACACCTGTCTCGTTGCAAGTTACCAGCAGATGTGAATATTTGGTTTTAAATCTGCTTATATGTGTGTCACAATACTATCGTCTCACACCATGAGGATCGTGACATAGTTTCATAATTTCAATACATGTATCATTGTGGGCTTAGTATTTTTCGGAGTACACTGAAAATTCTTTGATTTTCCCCAAATTGACAGTGCGCCTTATAATCCAGTGAAATGCCTTTATTTTAACCCTGCATTATACTGCTCCGGTAAAGTGCTCAAGACAGTCGTTCATTGAACCCATATATGAAACAAATAATCAATTAACCAACAATTATAAAAATGTTAAAAGATAAAGCGCAAATGTCAAATGAAGCACATTATATATAGTTAAGGGTGTCTTATGTATGAAAAGAATCTTCATTGATTTTTCAACTTATGGTAATCAGGTGCGTCTTGTCGTTCGAAAAATATGGTAATACCGTATGTATCTGACTTGGGTAAAGCTGCACAATTTGTATCATACATTCATTCAGTGCCCACATAGTTTCCTCAGTGTTGGCAGCAGGCGGCTTGTGCAAAAGGCGCGCACAAGTGGTGCTATACACTCTGTTTGCCCATCCCCCCACTCTCTCAAATGCCTTGTGTGTGTCTGCCTGTTTGCTCTCTCCCAAACTACACTGCTTTGCAGGAACCCTGCAGTCAAGATGTTTTACTAAAAAACATGGATTGTATATTTTTTGCTCTGGAAAATGAAATTTACATTTACTTTCATCAGCATCAATCACTTTTGAAACTGTTTTTCAATAGCAAATGACTTGTCAACACACCAATTTACACTACCGTTCAAAAGTTTGGGGTCTAAGTGACCTGAATCTGAATTATTTACATTTAATTTGGAATTGCAAAATTGTACAGTACAAAAAATCTGATTAACGTCATTTATAATCGTATTGTTTAATATAAAATCGTTCATTGAAAAACCTATCTGAATTGTTTATTTTGAAATGTATTTCATTTTAGAACTGAATTTCAACATACTTAAACTCATACCTGTCAAGTAGAGATGTCGATCGGGTCCGATCACGTCATTTTCAAAGTATCGGCAAAAAAATATCGGCCATGCCTTTTTTTAATATATATTTTAATTAAATCGTTTTCTAATTGTTTTTAACGTTAGACATAATATGTTACACTCATCCAGAGTCTTTAGTTTAGGCTTAAGGTAGGGTTATCAAAAATATCCCGATAACGGCGGCAATTGATTTATTAAAAAATGTGTCACGTTAAACTAATTAACGCAATTAATGTATGCGCTGCACGACCCTCTCACTCATTGTCGCGCTCAATCTGTAATGACGCTGCTTTACCTATATAGAGAGATAAAAGGCAGCGCTAAATGAGTAGAGTGAATTTTGGCAGCCTTTGGAGCCTTTCTTCAATTTGCTAAAGCCTTGCAATCCCTCTCCCTATGATTGGTAATATCATGGGAAGCAATGTGGGGAAGCAAGGTGGCAATTGATCTTTCTCTTAACACCTTAAGTTATTTCCCAAAGCAGAGAAGATATATCCATTGGTAGCACGACGCACAGTCATGGTTCCACTTCCCATCATGGTTCCACTTCCCATCATGCATTGGGGCATGGCTGCAGTATCATTTACTGAAAGCTCAACAAATACACTAGATGGCAATATTTAGTCACAATATACAAAGTCACAAGTCTTTCTATCAGTGGATCCCTCTCACAGAAATAATGTTAATGTAAATGCCATCTTGAGGATTTATTGTCATAATAAACAAATACAGTACTTATGTACTGTATGTTGAATGTATATATTCGTCCGAGTTTTATTCATTTTTTTCTTAATGCATTGCCAAAATGTATATGATCGGGAAAAATTATCGGGAATGATTGGAATTGAATCGGGAGCAAAAAAAAGCAATCGGATCGGTAAATATCGGGATCGGCAGATACTCAAACTAAAACGATCGGGATCGGATCGGGAGCAAAAAAACATGTTCGGAACAACCCTACTGTCAAGTGTTACGGTTTCGGCGTAATTTGTACAAGTGAGCACAGATTATTAAATGTGTACGCCGTACGTTCAAAATCTGTACGTTTTTCATGCATTACGTTTTTTTTTTTTTCTCCGTTCGGATTTTGTCTGAACTGATACTGTGTTGGGATTGGTGCCAATACTATTTTTGTAGTACCGGACTGTATCGAATTTGGTCACAAAATCGGATCAGATTCTGTTTTCACTACAAAAGAAATGCCCTCTGAAGTAGTTAGCACCACCATGTCTTAAATCCGACAGTCTGATATGAAAAAAATCCATTTAAAACTGGTTTATTTCAGTTCAGATGCAGCTGTGCCTCTCTCTCCGGCCTGCTGTCTCCTACACTAGTATTTACCCCGTCCTCTGAATGGTTAAATGGTAAATGGAGTTGCACTTTGTATTGCACCTTTTCACCATTTTAAGGCCCTCAAAGCGCTTCACACAATATCCTCATCGACCTACTGGTGACACAGCGCCAGGAGTAACGTGGGGTTTAGTATCTTCATCAAGGATACTTACAAGAAGGCGTCAGGGCAGAGAATCCAACCCAAAACCTCTGTGTTGCGGAACAACTACTCTACCACTACCCCCTCTAACCCCTCTAATTACAAATAATCTGTATCGGTCCTGAAAAACCCATATCAGTTGATTTCTAGGCCAAACCGTAGAAAAAGTTCTTTTTGCAAAATACGCTGCTACATGTGGACATGGCCTAGGTGAAACCGCTGCTGCTGCGCCAACCCACATGGAAGTTCAAAGGCGTGTGTTCACCTAGAGTGTCTGACCCTTAACCCTCTATATTGAATGGAAGAAAAAGGACTTTTGATTGATGATTTGTTCAATGGCGCTACATATAAATTGTATAACTCAATAAACACGTGAAATAGGCCTGCACAATATATTGTTGGAACACTGCCATCGCAATATGCGCATGCGCAATAGTCCCATCGCAAGTTGTGCGATTTTTTTTTTTTTTTAATGTAAACTTTGTTTTGCTTCCTGGATCCCTTTTATATACAATTATCTTCATCATTTACGGATAAACCCCCTTAGCCTGGATTAAATTGTATTATATGAATACTAGGGGTGTCCCGATTGCATATTTTTGCACCAGAGTCCGAGTGCAAGTCACCTGATTTTGATACTCTGCTGATATCGAGTCCCGATCCGATACTGAAAAATCGGGGGCGATCGGCTTGATTTCTGATCATGTGATCAGATAGGGACATCTCTAATGTGGTCATAGTTAAGTCAATCTGTCTTCCCAAAAAGCTATTCAAGTGTGGTGAAAATTCTTCTAGTTTTAATATCGCAATATATCGCAAACCCCCCAAAATCGCACTTTTTTTTTTTTTTTTTTCCTAATATCGTTCAGCCTTAACTTGAAATGTTTGTTACTAGAAATGTTGAACATTGGTCAATTAAAAAAAAAAAAAGGTAAAAGCTGAAACATAGTTGACTATACCCATCAGGCCACAAATTGCTGTTTGCACTGGTGTACATTGTGAACTAGTCAATTCAAACTGGTAGACAATATATCAATGAATACACCTGCAAACGCACACACACTTGGCAGCAATGCTCTGATTAAGTCTGAGTGCTGTAGTTGTTGATACTAAATGAGAATACAACTTATTTTATCCTTTTTTGTTTTTTACAAGTGGCAGGTACTGCTCAACATAGTATAAGCAATGACATATTTTCTTTAATTCACTTGTGTTTATGTAATGTTTGTGCTACCCAGCCCTTCAATACCCTTCAATTTATGATTTGGTTTTTCAGCAAAAAGTACAGATTGTACTCAAGAATTTAATCTCGGGTGTTTATAATAATTGTATGATATCATTTTGATTACCGTATTTTTCGGACTATAAGTCGCACCGTAGTTTAAGTCGTATGATTCGGGGAAATTTACTTGATAAAATCCAACACATACTGTAGAACAGATATGTCATCTTGAAAGGCAATTTAAAATAAAAATACAATTGAGAACAACATGCTGAATAAGTGTACAGTATGTACATGATGCATGAACAACGAAATGCGATCGTGGCCGGTATGTTAACGTAACATAGCTATTAAGAGTTATTCCGATAACTATAGCACAAAGAACATGCTAACAAGTTTACCAAACCATCAGTGTCACACCAAAATAACATGTGAAATGATAGAATAATGTGTTAATAATTTCACAAATAAGTCGCTCCAGAGTATAAGTCGCACCCCCAGCTAAACTATGAAAAAAAACTGCGACTTTTAGTCCGAAAAATATTATTTTGTATTTACATACTAAAAATAGTCTTCATCATTCCTGGTCCTCTGGAGTTTAGGTACAACCACAAATACCACCCTCACATTTTCTCTGCTATTGCTATGCTGCACAGATGGTGGTAAAAACTTACATGGATATGGATCAAGATTCAGAAGACGAGAAGCAGCAGTACCTTGGCCTAGCACTCCACCTTGCCTCAGAGTTCTTCCTCAGGAACCCAAATAAAGATGTGCGGCTGCTCGTCGCTTGCTGTCTGGCTGACATCTTCAGAATCTATGCCCCTGAGGCCCCTTACACCTCGCATGACAAACTCAAGGCAAGGAGCTCACATGCCACGGCAATTATAATATTAAGTAGCAAACACCACCATCTTTGGTAAATACCTAGCAATTTGTGATTGGTTGTCTCTGTCTGCAGGACATCTTCCTCTTCATCACGAGGCAGCTGAAAGGACTGGAAGACACCAAGAGCCCTCAGTTTAACAGATACTTTTACCTCCTAGAGGTGATGCTGAGACTATTCTCCAAAATGGGATAAATTAACAAAATATTTCATGAGAGGTTTAATGAATTTCTTGTCTGTTCATGTAGAATCTGGCATGGGTTAAATCATATAACATATGTTTTGAACTCGAGGACTGTAACGAGATCTTCACCCAGCTTTTCAAGACCCTTTTCTCTGTGATCAAGTAAGAAGTCTCTTGATTAATTTTGTGCAAAACATATTTTTGAGCTAATTACTGCTACCAGTAAGTGAAACTCACGCAAGGCGCAGGTCATGTAATTAGTTCCGTATGCCTGTATGTTTGTGTTCAAGATACAGTAACTCAAGAATGAAAAACGGGATTATTATCACATTTGCAGGTTACCTGTATGTTTGTAACATGAAACGGAAGAGGTGATTAAATTTTGGGGTAATTAGGTCAAAGAGGTCAGAGGTCAAAAAGGAATTTTGCAATAATTTGATAACGGTTTAGCCTATTTAACTCAAATTTTCAGGGTAGGTGATATAATGAGAAGAAAATAAGTGATGACATTTTAGGGGCATGAGGCCAAAGATAAAAGAGGATAAGTATGCATGACAGTTTGGTGGCATAAGGGAGTACCCACACTACCAAATAATGGTGATGCTTTAAATTTTGCTGTTTCGGCAGATGTCCACATTCTGAGTGCGCTTCTAGTTTTTGCATTTGTTTAGTTTTATCTCAATGTAATTGGAATAAAATACAGTAAGTCTTTGTGTTTGATAAGTGTGTAATGACCGAACCTTGTATCCAAATTGACAATTGATATACAGTGCCTTGCAAAAGTATTCGGCCACCTTGAATCTTGCAACCTTTCGCCACATTTCAGGCTTCATACATAAAGATATGAAATTTAATTTTTTTGTCATGAATCAACAACAACTGGGACACAATCGTGAAGTGGAACAACATTTATTGGATAATTTAACTTTTTTAACAAATAAAAAACTGAAAAGTGGGGCGTGCAATATTATTCGGCCCCTTTACTTTCAGTGCAGCAAACTCACTCCAGAAGTTCAGTGAGGATCTCTGAATGATCCAATGTTGTCCTAAATGACCGATGATGATAAATAGAATCCACCTGTGTGTAATCAAGTCTCCGTATAAATGCACCTGCTCTGTGATAGTCTCAGGGTTCTGTTTAAAGTGCAGAGAGCATTATGAAAACCAAGGAACACACCAGGCAGGTCCGAGATACTGTTGTGGAGAAGTTTAAAGCCGGATTTGGATACAAAAAGATTTCCCAAGCTTTAAACATCTCAAGGAGCACTGTGCAAGCCATCATATTGAAATGGAAGGAGCATCAGACCACTGCAAATCTACCAAGACCCGGCCGTCCTTCCAAACTTTCTTCTCAAACAAGGAGAAAACTGATCAGAGATGCAGCCAAGAGGCCCATGATCACTCTGGATGAACTGCAGAGATCTACAGCTGAGGTGGGAGAGTCTGTCCATAGGACAACAATCAGTCGTACACTGCACAAATCTGGCCTTTATGGAAGAGTGGCAAGAAGAAAGCCATTTCTCAAAGATATCCATAAAAAGTCTCGTTTAAAGTTTGCCACAAGCCACCTGGGAGACACACCAAACATGTGGAAGAAGGTGCTCTGGTCAGATGAAACCAAAATTGAACTTTTTGGCCACAATGCAAAACGATATGTTTGGCGTAAAAGCAACACAGCTCATCACCCTGAACACACCATCTCCACTGTCAAACATGGTGGTGGCAGCATCATGGTTTGGGCCTGCTTTTCTTCAGCAGGGACAGGGAAGATGGTTAAAATTGACGGGAAGATGGATGCAGCCAAATACAGGAACATTCTGGAAGAAAACCTGTTGGTATCTGCACAAGACCTGAGACTGGGACGGAGATTTATCTTCCAACAGGACAATGATCCAAAACATAAAGCCAAATCTACAATGGAATGGTTAAAAAATAAACGTATCCAGGTGTTAGAATGGCCAAGTCAAAGTCCAGACCTGAATCCAATCGAGAATCTGTGGAAAGAGCTGAAGACTGCTGTTCACAAACACTCTCCATCCAACCTCACTGAGCTCGAGCTGTTTTGCAAGGAAGAATGGGCAAGAATGTCAGTCTCTCGATGTGCAAAACTGATAGAAACATACCCCAAGCGACTTGCAGCTGTAATTGGAGCAAAAAGTGGCGCTACAAAGTATTAACGCAAGGGGGCCGAATAATATTGCACGCCCCACTTTTCAGTTTTTTATTTGTTAAAAAAGTTTAAATTATCCAATAAATTTTGTTCCACTTCACGATTGTGTCCCACTTGTTGTTGATTCTTGACAAAAAAATTAAAATTTTATATCTTTATGTTTGAAGCCTGAAATGTGGCAAAAGATTGCAAGGTTCAAGGGGGCCAAATACTTTTGCAAGGCACTGTACTGTGGATGGATAGTATGATGGTAAGAAATAATTTGCTAATCTTGTGTTCAAAACATTCAATATTTTTATTTCAGAAAAAGCTCAAACACCAATTTAGGCAAGGCAAAGAAAGTTTATAAGATCGACACAACTGTGTCTTTCTCTCTTCTTTCTTCAGTAACAGCCACAATCAGAAAGTGCAACTTCACATGATGGACCTTATGTGTTCCATCATCCTGGAGGGAGACGGAGTCACACAGGAACTGTTGGATAGCATCCTTATAAACCTCATTACTGCACACAAGGTGAGAACTGTTACACTGAAATTATGAGTTTTTGGCTGTTTTCTTTCAACAAATTCTAGATTTGTTCAGTCGGATGAAGCAAAAAGCAATGTTGTGTAATTTTCTCTAATTTGTAACTTTTTGGGGGGACAGAATCTCAACAAACAAGCATACGATCTTGCAAAGACCATTTTGAAGCGAACCGTCCAGACCATTGAAACATGCATTGCAAATGTACGTGGCTGCATGTATATTCACAATGTCTGAGTGGTATATACAGTATTGATTGGTGTATTCATCTACTGTTTTTTTTTTTTCTCCAGTTTTTTAATCAGGTTTTAGTGATGGGCAAATCTTCTGTCAGTGACTTGTCAGAGCATGTCTTTGACCTCATTCAAGAACTCTTTGCCATCGATCCTTTGCTGCTTACATCTGTTATGCCTCAACTGGAATTCAAGCTCAAGGTTACAAAAACACTAGTGCACATGCACAGCTACCGTATTTTTCGGACTATAAGTCGCACCGGAGTATAAGTTGCATTTTTGAGGGAAATTTACTTGATAAAATCCAATACATAAAACGGATGTCAACTTGAAAGGCAATTTAAAATAAAAATACAATAGAGAACAACAGTCTGAATAAGTATACAGTATGATAATGTTACATGATGCATGAACAACGAAATACGAACGTGGTGCATGTTAACGTAACATAGCTGTTAAGAGTTATTCAGATAACAATAGCATAAAGAACATGCTAACAAGTTTCCCAAACCATCAGTGTCACTCCAAAACGCCAAAATAACATGTGAAATGATATAATAATGTTTTTATAATCTCCCACATAAGTCGCTCCAGAGTATAAGTATAATAAGCCAAAGTATGAAAAAAAAAAAACTGCGACTTATAGTCCGAAAAATACGGTAAGTTTACTTCACGCATTTCTATAAAGAACTGGCATAGAATTCAGGATATTTCACTTGTCTACTAGTATGTTGTTATACTGTATATGTTATCTAAACTGTAGACATGTTTATAAATATAGTCCAACATATCTTTGGTACTTGCAGAGCAATGATGGAGAAGAGCGTTTGGCTGTTGTACGTTTGTTAGCAAAGTTGTTTGGTGCCAAAGACTCTGAGCTGGCCTCGCATAATAGACCTCTTTGGCAGTGCTTCTTAGGACGGTGAGTTGCATAGACCCTATGCAGTTAAGTCATGCCACTGAACAGCTGTTAGTGGACAAAAAAATGTTTTATCTCTTCCTCGACCAGGCCCGTAATGCAAAACACTTGCATGTCAAATCATCTTTTCCCTTGTAATGAATAGAAAGTCCAGTATTCCATTACAGCCTCACACAAACAGTTTAATGTGTTACAGTATTTATAAGCAAGGTTTTCTGGGTAAAATTATTTTTTTATGATAAGTGTTAAATAATCAATTTTGGATTACATATCACCCTCAATGCTGCTCTTGTATGTCCCTTTAAAGGGAAACACTGATAGAAAGACATGTAGTTCTTAAAAGATAAATGTTAGTGCAAGTTACAGTGGGGAGAACAAGTATTTGATACACTGCCAATGGGTTATCCCATTGGCAATGTACTTGTTCTCCCCACTGTATGATAATTTGATAATAAAACCACTCTTAGTGTTTTCGTTTTAATAACATTTGTAAAATTAGATTAACTAGTTGGTCACCATTGTTGTTGACGTCGCAGGGTAGTGACGTCACATGGCCACGCTGCCCGACTTCCATAGTGTCACTCTTTAATTACATAAACATGACGTCGGTTCTGCCATTCCAATTTGAACCCGAACGCAACATTTATGAGTAGGACAGCCCTGTCGATATTTCACAAAAGGAGCAGCAAACGCAAACTGAACAGGAAAGACGGGATGAGACGAGAGTAGCGTTCAAGTGTCAAGTTCGCTAGTGTCAGCACTCTCCCTCTCTAGTGACTGAGCACGAGAGTGATGTCAAAAAAAAATTTCAGATCTTCACAGTAAACTATTGTGTGATCCAACTTATTCCAATATTTTTATGGAGATAGTTGACATCCAGAACTGTCGTGTGCTTTACATATGATTAAGGTATATAGTGAAAAACAGCAGTCTGATTATTTTTGCAGATAGCCCATGCATCACAGCACACGAAAACGTTGGAGTTTGCCTTTACAGAAAACGTATAATGACGTTTTACCTTATTTTTGTCACGTTAAAACGCTGTCCGTGGATCATCATCCTGCCGGTGTTCTCAGATTTATCAGACTTGTCAGATGTTGCTCCCGAAGCTTGCTTCTTGGTGAATAAGCGACACGGAAAACGAATGACTAAATGTATTAAACTTAGTTTGATTGCTGGCTATTCATATCATTTCCTGCCCAAAAAATTATAATGACGCCTTATTTTGCACATAGATTGAACAGGACTGTCCTGTACTTTATTAAAGCTAGTGAGACATATTGTAAGCAAACGTGATGTAACTTTTTATTCCACTCCGCACTGGCTCTGCATTAAGGGAGCGTTCAAGACCACACTTTTGGCAACATTAAAGAAACACCACAAGGACCATGTTATTTTTTCTATATCGATTGTACAGTGGGGAGAACAAGTATTTGATACACAGTCAATGGAAAAACCCATTGGCAGTGTATCAAATACTTGTTCTCCCCACTGTATGTGTATTGTTTATCCATCTATTAGCTTCCATCAGTAAGTCAAGTCCTCAGATGATAAACAACAAACGGTCCGCAAATGCGAAAGCGAGACTTGACCATAAAGCAGACAACAATAGCAGCAAAACGACATGTTTATGTAGTTCAGGAGTGACACTTTGGAAGTCCGGCAGCATGGCCATGTGATGTCACCGCCCTGCGACGTCAACAACAATGGCGACCTACTAGTTAAACTAATTTTACAAATTTTATTAAAACGAAAATATTAGTAGGGGTTTTAATATAAAATTATTATAACTCCTACTAGCATTTATCTTTTAAGAATTCTTTCTTTTTATCCGTGGTTCCCTTTAAGTTGCTGCCAGTTTTTTTTTCATTTTATTTTATTTATTTTTTCTTCTTCTATGCTTTCATTAGTGTTTACTGTTGTAACAGATAACTAGCAATTGATGACAAGATACCAAGTCAAACATTTAGCCATTTACTTTCTCGATTTATTTTAGTTCATTTGTAACTTCTGTTTTCCCTCCAGGTTCAATGATATTCATGTTCCGGTCAGGTTAGAGTGTGTAAAGTTTGCCAGTCACTGCCTCATGAATCACCCAGACCTGGCAAAAGATCTTACAGGTATGCAAATGGTTTGATATTGGCTTAATATACAGCATCTTCCTTTGGTTTTCTCCCTGTAATTACATGAATTCTTCTAAACTCCTTACTCAGAGTTTTTGAAAGTGCGTTCCCATGACCCCGAGGAAGCCATTCGTCATGATGTCATAGTCACCATCATCAACGCTGGGAAGAAGGATCTTAATTTGGTCAATGATCAGCTTCTGGGCTTCGTAAGAGAGAGGACGTTGGACAAAAGGGTGTGATAATGCACTGTGACCTACACACAAAATTTCATACGGCAATTCCTGAATCAGTCACCATCATTATACTCTCGCATCTCACACAAACTCAAAATGGAGTATATCGAGCAGGTTTTATCATTTGTTTTGCTTCTGACAGTGGCGAGTACGCAAAGAGGCGATGATGGGTTTGGCTCAGCTTTATAAAAAATACTGCCTACACCACGAAGCTGGGAAGGAGTCTGCCTTGATGATCAGCTGGATCAAAGATAAGCTGCTGCACATCTACTACCAGAACAGCATTGACGACAAGTAAGAAAGCACATCCAAATTCAACTAAGAGAAATAATAGCATATACTTACTGTACTGTACTGTAAGTACAGTTGCATAGCATGGCTTGGCACAGTTGTTTGTGAGGAGTTGCAGGAAAAAAAATTTTTTTTTTTTTTTAAATTCACATTAGGGTCTTGGTTTATGTGTTACTCATGAAATGCAACAAGAGTCCCAAGTTATGATACTAACTGATACTGTTTTGCAGGTTATTGGTGGAAAAGATCTTTGCACAGTTCATGGTCCCGCACAGCCTTGAAACAGAAGAAAAGATGAAGTGTCTCTATTACCTATATGCCTGTCTGGACACTAATGCTGTCAAGTTAGTAATCCTGCACGAATCAGTGTTATATTTGTGTTTTCTTTGAGATGGTACAGTAGCCATTCCAACATGCTTGTCATTTACTAATTTGCGCAATGTTTCTGCAATGTTGTGTTTTTGCTGCCGATTTTATAATCAGCACCACACTCGGGACTAAGCAATTTGAAATGAAAACAAATCATAGCAAATGCTGTGTTGGTCAAGTATTGTGCCTCACCTTTTCTTTGTTTCTTGTAGGGCTTTGAATGAGATGTGGAAGTGTCAGAATATGCTGAGAGGCCTGGTTAAAGAGTTGCTTGACCTTCACAAACTGCCGGTGGTGTGTAGACTCATACGATACATTTCTGTTTGTAACATGGACGTAGAGTTGATATCATTACATTAATCGATATTTTCTTCTCTAGTCTGAAGCTAATAACACTGCTATGTTTGGGAAGCTGATGAACATCGCAAGTTAGTAACCCAGCTACATAACATTCGTTCTTTTGTTTAAAGCTAATAATTAGAACAAATATTTTTTATTTTGCATTTTCAGAGAACCTGCCAGATGCAGGGAAAGCTCAAGATTTCATGAAGAAGTTCAACCAGGTTCTTGGTGAAGATGAGAAGCTCAGAGTCCAACTCGAGATGCTCATCAGTCCGACTTGCTCTTGCAAACAGGCTGAAATCTGTGTGGTGAGTGCACTTGAAGCACTGCATCTAACAAAAGTTATAAACATTGTTTGCTGTTTAGAAATTGTATGCAAAAGGAAGACAACATGAGTGTTTTTAGTTGAAATTGCCACTTAATCATAATCATGATCTGCTTATCTTCACACCTGATGAATACAAAAGAGCTAATTTCTTTCCACGTTTTTGGATTTCACCAGAATAAATTTGTAACTGAGATCACGACTCAAGACAGTTTAAATAAAGTTGTCACAGATTTACTAATAAATATATTGGTCTTTATCTAGGCAAGCTGGTAAATTTACATTATTACTGTTACAGAGGGAGATTACTCGGAAGTTAACATTTCCAAAACAGCCCACCAATCCATTCTTGGAGATGGTCAAGTTCCTGCTTGAACGCATCGCCCCTGTCCACATCGACTCTGAAGCCATAAGGTGTGAAAAGTCTCATTATTAAAAAGAAAAAAATGTTTTCTCTGAAATTCGCTGTGGTCCAGTAGCACGGTTAAGCTTGGGTTCAAAGATTTGCTCAATGCTCATGTTTAACATGTTATAGCCCAGATACGTCTAAAGTCCGGCCTGGGGGCCAAATGCGGCCCGTGGTCAAATTTCATGCGGCCCCCAGCCTCTGTCATAAAATCAATTACGTCTGGCCCGCACACAGACTTAATAAATTGGTCAGCAGTACTGCTACCAGAATATGAAGTATCTTACACACTAAATGCTGCTCCTCATTAACCCACTAAAAGGCAGCAGGACTCTAAGCAACATTACCCCGTGTGATCCCTTACTTTTTATAAAATGGCGATAATCAACAAAAAAAAGAAAGTTGACTGCGACGACCGACGCTTCAAGGATAGGTGGAAATTGGACTATTTCTGTGTATGTGTGATGTGTATTTCTGGACTGTGTCTGCCTCATTTGCAAAGAGGCAGTCGCTGTTCTTAAAGAGTTCAATGTGAGGCGATATTACCAACAAGACACGCTGACAAGTACGACAAGATTACAGGGAAGATACGCAGCGAGAATTTGAAGCAACTTGAAGCTAGTTTAATTTCACAGCAGCAGTATTTCGCAAGAGCCCGAGAGTCGAAAGAGAACGCCACAAAGGCTTGTTGCGAGATTGTTGAAATTATTAATAAAGAAAAAATAATAATAAAGCAAATGTGACACACAGAATGGCTTTCTAAAATGTGCTTAAATATATTGTTCTACGTAAAGGACGTCAGCCAAGGTCGGCCCCCCCACATTTTTACCACACCAAATCTGGCCACCTTTGCAAAAAGTTTGGACACCCCTGTTATAGCCCATCAACTGACTTTTCTTATTCCTTGAGACACCGTGTGGTTGTGAAGAGTAACTGCACTATTAGTTCGGTTTCAAGTTTAAACCTTTCTGCGTTATGGAAAAACACGGTTGGATAGACGATACTGTGACTTAATAGATTTTGATTTTTCTGAAAAGTTTCTTTTCTTGTCTGAAAATCATAATAGGATGTTTTTGTTTTTTGTTTCTTTAACCTTTCAATAATTAAGAGTTTTTGTTTTAGTGCTTTGGTAAAACTTCTCAACAAGTCAGTTGAAGGCACAGCAGATGATGATGAGGAAGGCGTTACACCTGACACGGCCATCCGCTCAGGCTTGGAACTACTCAAGGTGCATCAAAGCAGAAAGTCCTCTCATTTCATTTTTTAAGAGTTCGTTTGATGTATTGAATATTGATCATCTGTCATGCAATAGATAATTCAAATTTCTAAAAATAATTCTTATTAAAGGGCGAGGTCTTCCAAACTATTAGATAACAATTTTTACTTTTGCTGTTTAGGTTCTGTCATTCACTCACCCTACAGCATTCCACTCATCAGAGACCTACGAGTCTCTTCTCCAGTGTCTAAAAATGGAGGATGAAAAGGTGGCTGAGGCAGCTATCCAGATATTCAGAAATACTGGGCAGAAAATTGAAGCTGAACTACCACAGATAAGATCGTACGTGTTGCTTGACATTATGCAGATGTACGATGCTGAAAGACATGCTTGCCCATATTTGATCTTATGTCTCCATCAGGACTCTAATTCCCATTTTACATCAAAAAGCCAAGAGGGGGACACCTCACCAAGCCAAGCAGGCTGTGCACTGTATCCATGCCATCTTTAACAACAAAGAAGTGCAGTTAGCTCAAATTTTTGAGGTAGTATGTCAAAAATATAGCTTTAAATAACAACAATAATAATACATTGCTATGTAATACTATGTTACCTCTACACCTACAGCCTCTGTCGCGGAGTCTAAATGCAGATGTTCCTGAGCAACTCATCACACCCCTCGTGTCACTGGGCCACATCTCCATGTTGGCACCAGATCAGTTTGCCTCACCAATGAAGTCTATTGTGGCTAACTTCATTGTCAAAGACCTGCTCATGAATGACCGGGTGAGCACAAATGTGTTCCTGTTTTACATACTGTGGTTGCTTATGGGTATTTGATGTTCATGTTAAGTACTTTAAAAAAAAAAAAAAAAAAATTAGTATGTCTGTATTGTGCTTTTGTGTGTCTAGTCAGTGGGAAACAAAAATGGTAAGCTATGGACCACAGATGAAGAAGTTTCACCTGAGGTTCTCGCTAAGGTAGGAGTTGCACATTTTGTTTACAGTAAATAACATAACATAACAAACATAACTGAATCACAAATCTGTGTTCTAAGTTTGTGGTCCCCAACATTTTTTGCACCACAGACTAGTATGATGTGGGCCTTTTTGTTCACTGACTGGCATTGAGTTGCAGAAAATTGCAGTCAATATAAAATAAGACGATGGAGCTAAAAACAAACATTAAGTGCAGGAAAAGTGTTAGCCACCATATGCTGAATCAACCTTTTTTAACAGTGGTCTCTCCTAAAACTTGATGGCCAATATCCTTGGTCGCAAGCATAATGAGTTCTTATTCAATTGTGAGATGTTTCTTGGCCACGACGTATGATGCTCTCAGTGCATTTGCTTATGTTGCCTCGTTTGCTAGCTTTTAGCCACATATTATGCAGAATGGATTTGGTTGTAGGTTCCTCTTCTGGCTCAGCAGGTGGCTTTTTCGCATGACAAGTACAGTATCTAAAGTATCGATGCTCATAAAAAAGTATCAATAATCTGATCGTGATGTAATGGATTCTGATATATCGCCAGATTATATTTTTCTCAGCTCTATTGATGTGTCAGGAAGCACAGGCCAGATTGCAGTCGTTAAGAAATGATGTATTATTCCTCTGTGGCCCGGTAGCAAATGCGCCACGCACTGGTCCCTGGCCCAGTGGTTGGGGATCACTGTTCTTTCTACGTTATACATAAGAAACATCGGATTGCAATTGTTTGTTGCTATAGAAAACCTACATGTTTGTTGAGCCTTTAAAACTTATTTTAATAGCCATATAGTATTCATATAGTAAGTGTTGTGGTAGTCCGTAAAAGAGGTGAACTGGACGAGGCTGGCAGAGAATGAACACACCTCAGTGCCAGTGACGATGATAGAGTTAAAATCTATTTAGATTGCCCAAAATAAAAGCAAAGTTGGTATTGCAAAGACGTTCACGGATTACCAGTGCTTGTTTTTTTTATTTTGAAGTTGACAATAGCAGTGCACTGTTTCCATACAATTGTTGTGTCTCTATATAAACTTGACTTGGCTTGCAACCACAGCCAGCTTGTGCCATGCAAAGTGTCCACCACTGAGTTGACAGACTGCGCTGGCATATAAGTCTTGTTGCTTTTTATTTGTTCATCAAAATATAGCTTAATTTGGAAGTGGTACGTGGTACAAAAAAAGTTAGGGGACAGTTTTCCTAGAGAACTACACTGCCAAATCATATTATCGTACGGTCCAAACATTTGCAGGCATGATAATTTTGCAAAAGGCCAATATCATAAAAACTGTAAGTTGAGGGCCACACCAAAATGCTAACTTTCATTCTGTTAAACATAATGTTCTTGTGCCAAAACAAAGGTACATCAAAGTAAGGCTTGTGTGCTAATATTCATTTTGTGTGTTTATCCGATCTTCAGGTCCAGGCCATCAAGTTGCTTGTACGTTGGTTACTAGGAATGAAAAACAACTTATCCAAGTCAGCAAATTCCACATTGCGCTTACTGTCAGCCATGCTGGTTAGCGAGGGAGACCTCACAGAGCAAAAAAAAATCAGGTAACGCCAAGCCGTAAAAGTACTGGTGACTCTTGCAGTCTTCTATTTTCCTGGAGTAATGTACGTGTTTTTGTGTGTGTGTGTGTGTGTCTTATTTCTTTCTCCTTGCAGTAAATCAGACATGTCTCGATTAAGGCTGGCTGCAGGTGGCGCCATTATGAAGCTGGCCCAGGAGCCCTGTTACCATGAAATCATCACACCTGAACAGTTCCAGCTCTGTGGCCTTGTTATCAATGTTAGTCTCTCATTCACCTGCCATTTAACAAACCTTTTAGGCCAATGATTTGCAGAGTCAAGTATTGCTTACTGGGAGCATGTTGAATATAATGGACCCCTGCATATTTGCCTATTTTAAAATATGGTGGAGGGGAGGCAATGTTTTTAACGGTGTCTATCTTAGTAGAGTCTTGTAAAAGCATTGTTTTTTAACCTGCTCTTGCTCTGCGATCTGGTCTGCATTCAGGATGAGTGCTACCAGGTACGGCAGATTTTTGCTCAGAAGTTGCATTTGGCTCTTGCTAAATTGTCCCTGCCACTGGAGTACATGGCTGTCTTCGCCCTGTGTGCCAAAGACCCAGTAAAGGAGCGCCGTGCTCACGCCCGACAGTGCCTCCTGAAGAACATCTCAGTGCGCAGAGAGTACATCAAGCAGAACTCACTCACTCAGGGTAAATGTGGTCACATGTCAACAACATGCTCTGTAAGGTCACTGAGATATCAATAATCTTTTTTTTTTCACAGAAAAAGTGGTCACCTTCCTTCCAGAGTATGTTGTTCCTTACATGATCCACTTGCTGGCTCATGACCCAGACTTTACAAAACCACAAGAGTATGACCAGCTGAAAGATATTAAAGAGTGAGTGACAGGACATGACATTTTTTTGTTTGTTTGTTCACAAATAACTGCTACTCCAGCCATGATTTTTGTTGTTTGTTGATTTCAGGTGTTTGTGGTTCATGCTTGAGGTGTTGATGACCAAGAATGAGAATAATAGTCACGCCTTCCTGAGGAAGATGGTGGAGAGCATCAAACGGACCAAAGACGCACAGTGTCCTGAAGACATGAAAGCCAATGAGGTACACGTAGCAATAAATGTGAATGAATATAGCCTTAAAAACATGTTCTGATGGTATGGTGTTGTATATTATGTTGCGTTTTCAGAAGCTGTATATCGTGTGTGATGTCGCTCTATTCGTCATCGCTAGCAAGAGCACCGCATGTCACTTGGACTGTCCAAACGAGCCCTTTATATGCCCCAAATTCTTCCTAGCACTCGACAAGGCAAAAGACACATTTCAACACCATTGAAAAATTATATCAAAGCTCTTTTTAACATGTTTCCTTTCACTCTTATGTTTCATCAGGACTTCAAAAATGACAAAGACTATTTGGCAGCAGACATGCGGCAAATGCTGCTCACAGGAAAGGTACATACAACATTGCTTGTGCTATTTAAAGAAGTTCAAAAGTGATGTCCGATGCTTTTAAATTATTCAAATATAATACCAGTGTAACCCCTTCTAAATCTTAACCACGGAATTCTTTCGATAGTTTTTAAAGGTCCTGTAAAAAGCATTTTTTTGTTCATGGTAATTTGTGTTTATGAACAAGGTCAAACTCCATACGAATGCTAACCAAATCCAACACTTGTTTTCGGCAGCCTAAACCAGCTCCAGTATTGGTGACTGTCAACAAAACTCTGACTGTACCAGGCAGGAAGCTCTTTAAGACCAATGTAGTCTCGGATACAAGTAATACTAGCACCAACTCGTCACCACTGAGCTCTTCCACTGTCAACAACAGGTACGCACCCTCAACTGTACTGCTCCCGCTATATTGTAGGCCGCATCAGGGAATTTTTTGCAAAACAGTCTCACGTAAATACGCGTTAAATTGCAGAAGTCTGTGATTTATCATCATTTTGCAGGGGTTTACATCATAGTGGCAGTTTAATGACCTCGCGTGTTAAGGAGAGCAATAATCACTGAGAGGGTTGGGCATCGTTTGAAATTGAACGATTCTGGTTCCGATTCCAAGTTTTGATTCCGGTTCCGAACGATTCTCGATTCCGATTCTTTTAAGAGGCAGGGTTAAAAAAAAAATTTTTTTAAATGCAGGATCAAATAAATTTGCATTGTTTATATTATTTTTTTGATTAAATGAAATTCACACAGGGTTCATTTTAACCTGTATATAAATATCATTCTTTGAACTCGAGCATTTTTTTCCGCTCTGCGGTCAGGGCATTGAAACAAGGAATTGAGATTTTAAAATTCGAACGATTGCGGGAGCATCGGAGTGTTAGAATCGGTTCCCATCGATGCTTGATGCCCAACCTTAATCACTGATGCATTTTCTAAAAAATGTTAAATCATTTTTTATGTTATGGTTTTCATTTTTTGACAAAAAAATAGTGTGTAGTATTATGCAAGTCATTAAAAAGCATTGTCATTTAATGGATTTTGTCAAAGATTTTAAGGCCTTAAACTGCATTAAACTGAATGTTCGAGGAATTAAAAATAATGTAAACTTGACAGTTAAAAAAGTTGTTTTTTTACATAGTTAAATAATTCCATATAATTTATCAAGCAAAGCAGGGTCACTCGTGGCTCAAATGATCACCAAGTCAAATACTCGGAGGAGACACAAGGACAATTGCCTTTAAACTGAAAAATGTTGAAACGGAGTTGGTGGGGGAGGCTAAAGCATATGCACAAAGTCTCCCTTTAGTGTACTGTCTACACGCCAAGAAGCTGTTTGGGAGGCATGCACGGAGAAAACCTTTCCTCACTCACAATCATAAACGCAAACGTCTGGAGTTCGCCAAGCGGTATTGGGGCTTCAACTGGGACCGTGTGCTTTGGTCAGATGAGACCAAGATTGAGCTTTTTGGCAACAAACACTCTAAGTGGGTCTGGCGTGCCACGAAAGATGTGCATGCTGAAAAGCACCTCATACCCACTGTGAAGTATGGGGGTGGGTCAGTGATGCTGTGGGGCTGTTTCGCTTCCAAAGGCCCTGGGAACCTTGTTAGAGTACATGGCATCATGAATGCTTTGAAATACCAGGACATTTTAAATCAAAATCTGTTGCCCTCTGCCCGAAAGCTGAAGATGGGTCGTCATTGGGTCTTTCAGCAAGACAGTGACCCTAAACATATGGCCAAATCGACACAAAAATGGTTCACCAGACACAAAATCAAGCTCCTCCCATGGCCATCTCAGTTCCCAGACCTCAACCCCATTGAAAACCTGTGGGGTGAGCTGAAGAGGAGAGGACCCAGGTCTCTGGATGATTTGGAGATATTCTGCAAAGAGGAATGGCTGAAGATCCCTCTTTCTGTCTTTTCCCATCTTGTGAAACATTAGAGGAAAAGATTAGGTGCTGTTTTGTTGGCAAAAGGGGGTTGTACAAAGTATTAACACCAGAGGTGCTAATAATTGTGACACATTATTTGATGTCAAATAATTATTTCTTTATGTGGGATTTTTTCCCCACTGAATAAATGCACTTGTATTGAAGGTTGGGTTTTTCTCTCTTTTTCCATTAAGGTCCCATATTATTTGAATTTTAAAAAATGATTAGAAGCTAAAAAAACATTTCTTAACCAGGGGTGCCAATAATTATAGAGGGCACTGTACATACGCATAAAATGCTGTCAATACTGCATTTTTATACCTACCATAGAGTAGGCTTGGAAAGTATCCTTGCGATGAACAGGGGTTCACTGTTCCAAGTGATTTGCTCTTCATTTGTGTGGTTTTACCCTTGCAGTAAAAGTAATACAGCCACAGACTCCGCACAGAGCCAAACGCAAGAAAATAATGAGAACCCGGTCATCAAGAAGGAAGAAGTAAAGAAGGTAAGCAAAGCTAATACCAACAAAAACAGTTCATACAGCGTATTGAGACATTAATCCTGTTCCCCGCTGCCATAGATCGAGACAAGTAAGAACGTGACTGCTGACGCTGGCACTGAGGCACAGCCTGCAAAACGGCGTGGCCGACCACCCAAAATGGCAACGACCGCGACTCCTGCGGTGGCGAGCAAAGAGACTGCATCGACTGGTGGTGGGGCCGGAAGAGGCAGGAAAAGAGCAGCAGACCCAAACTCCAATCCATCAGCAGAGTCCATCAAGATGTCAAAGCAGCAAAATGACGAGGGGACAAATCGACAGATTGACCTGCAGAGGTAAGGTCATTTTCAGTGGCATATCATACAGTGTATCACAAAAGTGAGTACACCCCTCGCATTTCTGCAGATATTTAAGTACCGTAATTTCCGGACTATTGAGCGCCCCAGATTACAAGCCTCATCCAGTACATTTTTAAAGCAAAAAGCATTTTGTACATACATAAGCCTCTCCTGCCTATAAGCCACGTTTGCCCACATGGTAAACTGAAATATTTATAAAGAAATACACAGTTTTCTAAGTTTTAATACCATACTTTAACGAATCGGGTTATGATATAGCGCGCAACTTACAGGGTAAGGGAGGTGCAGAAGAGCAAGAGACGTGCTGTTGTTGTTGTTGCGTTTGTGTCTGTGTGTGTGCGTCGCCTGCTAGAGGCAGCAGTCATGTGTTGTTCCACGAGTTTCCAAGATAAAGAATTATAACCTAACTTAGCGGGTTACTCTTTGTCATCGTTATAATACCTTAACTTTTTTTTCCAAACAGCGCCAGCAACACGGCACTTAGCTGACTCCTCAAGCTCACTCCTGAGTGTGTGTCGTCCTCTTCGTCACGCAGCAGACCAGCTTTTCGAAACGCGTTGGAGGATTTTTTTCACGCTGCCAGAGTTTTGCAAAAGTTGCTCTTCGCATACAGCCACTCTTGTAAACGATCTGACGCCGCTGGCCATCAAAGTCTTCAATTCAACTCTGCACGTCATATCCATTTCTTCTAGCATTTTCCATGATGCGGTAATGCTAATTTTACTTACGCACAAAGATGAGGCTCTGCTACATTTATTCGTGCACAAAGTACAAAGTTAAAATAAGGGTAAGAGTGCAAACTAGCTTCTTCCTCGACACATATATTCCACGTGTCTTACGCTTACATTTTATGCTCGAGCGCTCCTGGCGGTCGTTAGAAAAATGGATAAATTGGCCGCATCATTTTATACGCCACAGGATTCAAAATGAGGGGGGAAAAAGTAGCGGCTTGTAATCCGGAAATTACGGTATATCTTTTCATGGGACAACACTGACAAAATG
Organism: Corythoichthys intestinalis; assembly: GCF_030265065.1. Lineage (NCBI taxonomy): Eukaryota > Metazoa > Chordata > Actinopteri > Syngnathiformes > Syngnathidae > Corythoichthys > Corythoichthys intestinalis. Next base: position 24,474,558 of record NC_080402.1, read on the forward strand.
ACACTTTGACACAATGAATCAGTGAGTCTCTGTGCAGCTTTTATAATAGTTAATTTATTTTCCCCTCAAAATAACTCAAAATATAGCCATTAATATCTAAACCCCTGGCAACAAAAGTGAGTACACTCCTTAGAAACAACGTGCATCCCTAAATGTCCAAATTGAGTACTGCTTGTCCCTCCAAAATGTCATATGATTCGTTCCAGGAGTGCTGTCAGCATTGCTGCAGAGATTGAAGAGGTGGGGGGTCAGCCTGTTAGTGCTCAGACCATACGCCACACTCTATATCAAATTGGTGGGCATGGCTGTCACCCCAGGAGGAAGCCTCTTCTGAAGACTGTACACAAGAAAGCCCGCCCGTCTCATCATCCCATAGGACATGGTTCTAGTAATCCATGTGCTTTATTGACGTCTTCAGCAAACTGTTTCTGGGCTTTCTTGTGTACCGCTCTAAGGGGTGTACTCACTTTTGTTGCCAGGGGTTTGGATATTAATGGCTATATTTTGAGTTATTTTGAGGGGAAAATAAATTAACTCTATTATATAAGCTGCACGCAGACTACTTTTCATTGTGTCAAAGTGCCATTTTGTCAGTGTTGTCCCATGAAAAGATATACTTAAATATCTGCAGAAATGCGAGGGGTGTACTCACATTTGAAACACACTGTACATGTCCAAATGAAAAGGATTCCAGGAAGCAAAAACTCCAGATGTAAATCTTTTCAAGCCTTTTAAAAAAAAAAAAAAAAAAAAAAAAAAAGTGGTCTAACACAAATAGTTTAAGAAAAAAAACTCCCATCTTCCTGGGGTCGGTTCAGTGGGTAACAGTTTCAGCGGGGAAGACCTGTCTTCCCTTTCTCCAGCCACTTTGTCAAGCTCTTCTAGGTGCATGTAGGAAGATGGTCTTTATTGCGTGTCCTGGGTGTTCGCAGGGCCTTTTAAGTGGAACATGCCAGGAACACCTCACCAAGGAGATGCCTAGAAGGCATCCTAGTCAGATTCCTGAGCTGTTCTTACTTTCTGGTAGCAGCACCGTGAGTCTTAAAGAGCATACGACACGAGAAAAAAAGTCAAATGGCATTATTATGTGAATTAGAATCATATTTTGAGACGATTGGACTATATACAACAATTTAGCAAAGCGCAGATGACGAGAAATTAGTCTTTTAATCTGCCAGTTAGCCACGCCTACCAATATACGGCTTTAGCGTCCCCAACAGGTGGATGACGTCAGCGGTAGACCGGGCTCATCGGTTTTACTATTCAGCCCATTGAGGGGGAATTGTTCAGAACGAGGAAAACGCGACGAAGAGAGCCATAAAATGTCATTGTTTCAGTCTCTCTACTCCAATATTTTTACAGGATATTCTTTTTATCCAAGTATTTTTCCCCAATAGCTATATAAATGGCTTGAGAGGGACCAGTCAGCCCGTCGAGGGGGAATTATTCACAATGAGGAAAACGCGACGAAGAGAGCGGCAAAATGTCATTGTTTCTGTCTCTTTACTTCAATATTTTTACAGGATATTCTTTTTATCCAAGTATTTTTCCCAATTGTTAGATAAATGGCAAATAAGTCTTGTGCTAAATGGAATATGAAATAATAAAAATCCATTTATTAAGAGACGACATGGCAAAATTACTCCATAAATGGTCAAAACTGTCGACTTCACCTTTACTGTCGCACCTCCCGAACGATATTTTATGACACCTAAATCGGACATATGTCATTTCCCTTCCCCGGCTTCGGAGAATGTAAACAAACCAGAAGGAGTGACAGCTAGCCGACATGCTAACCCAAACCGAGTGATGTTTCAAAGTCTTGGAAGCGGAAAATCCCACATAACTAGCCTGGATTATTTGACATGACGACCCGGTTGTAGATTGTCTTTGCGGATCGGCAAACCGCCCGGCGGAGAGCAATTTACAGTTCGTTCCCTGGAGGAGGGTGGCTGGAGTTGTTGTGCAGCTAACGTGCTGCTAATGAGCATGAGGAGAGCTTTTACATGCCTATCAATGATCAAACGTAAGTAGTCCTTTATTTAAAGGAAGTTTGTAGTGTTTACTTTGTAATCGCTGTATTCGTATTTGACATAATACAAAACAAGATGTTTACTCACTTCCTCGTAAGTCCAATGGTCCCACAGTAAATATCCACGGTGAATGGGAACCTTTTGAAACTCCAAAAAGGCGCATACGCCTCTCCCCGCATACAGAATGATTTTTCTGCAGCCGTTTGGCTGGCGTGATGCGAAAAATAAACGTATTAATCCGCAAAATCAGCTGAATCCTTCGTCCTCGTACACAACAGTACACTGCATAGTTAAGAGGACGTCTTCTACCGTACACGTCACAGCGCCCTCCTCCTCAATGCAAGACCGAAGCCGGAAGTCACTCATTTTCATGGCGCGGGATTAAAAAAAACTAAATAAATATAGCGATCGCTTCCACACACATCCAAGCGGTCCATATCATTCAGGGGCATAAAATACCCCGTGTATTATGAAATAAACATGCTTTTTCGTGTCACATGCACTTTAAGCCCCTAATGGATGGCCAAGCTTCTCACCCAATCTCTAAGGGAAAGGGACACCATGTAGAGGAAACTCATTTCAGCCACTTTCATCTGGGATGTTTTTCTTTTGGCTAGCGACCATAGATGAGGATAGGAACGTAGATGGACCAGTAAATTAAGCTTTGAGTTCTGGCTCAGCTACTTCATATCATGACAATTTCTTCAAAGCCCTATGCCAGTCCTTTTTGTGGCTTCACTGAATGGTAGTATAGGCTGCCTATGGAGTTTCACTGTGCGAAAAGGCAAGATAGGACTCCTCCTTCAGCTTGGCGGTATACCGTACCACTGATTCAAGTGTCAAGACAACTAGAATTAGAAAAATAAAAGGCATTGTTGTGTTTTCTTCCAGTCAAGTTTGTTTTGTTTGCATGTTACTCATATGTTGCCACCATAAAAATCAGTCTGCACCAAAGATGGAAGAAAATGGATAGAAATTAGAGAACTTTGGTTTCATCAACTAGTCAAAGACTTCATCAAAAAATGCTAAATGATGGCCTTGCATCATTGCGTTTTAGTAAGTATATGTTCCAGGCCAAAATATGAGGATATAACAATTTGTCAAATTGACTTTCCATGGCTATTACCAAAGCCTGATAGTAAAGTTTAATATGTATGCTTGTTGAAAGTAGATATAAACTTAAAACTATCCAAAGTCAAAGTTGTCATTAAGTGGCGTATTGTGACTTTTTTATTTTTTTTTGCTTGTTTTGTTCAAGGTAAAGTGTGGAGCCACAACTGGAATAAAAGGGCCCAGAATCCAACACCGCCTACCATGCCATTGTAAATGTTCCTTTTGCTTACTTCCTCCTGGACACTTATGGACCTTTTCTCAAGTTCATTTCACAGATCTACATTTTACCAGCACGTGGACTATCATGACATCCTAGAAGGTTTTTAAACACTCTGTAGTTATAATTTGAAGCTCATTGTATGTAGGTCTTAAACTTGTTATATTTTCCCCTTTTTGTTTCATGTTACCTTTCTTTTGTGGAGACATTTTTAAGAAAACAAAAAATCATGGACATTTTACAGGAATTTGAAATCCGGTATGACTGTTGCTTATTAAATTCCCTGGTAAAAATCCTCCTGTGACTCATGGGCTCTTTCTTTAAAATCCATGTGGGGGAACTTGCGAATTTTTCTAAGATGTGATCCATTGCTTAGCTGATTTTTTTTTTTTTGACTTGAAAACCAGTAGGGTTGCAGCTATCTCTTTGTTTAAGTTGTCGATTAATCGATAAACTAATAAGTTGAATAATCGAGTAATCGGATGAGGAACATAAAAAATTAAAATACCTGAGCTTAGCTTCAAGCGATATTAAAATATAAACAAACGAGGCTCTAACTACAACAAAAGAACAATTGGCTAACTTGCATAGCAAAAGTTTTGCCTGGCACCGCCAGATTATTCTCCCTGTATTTTTCAAACACTGAGAAGAGTCTGTGACCCATCTCCTTACTGGCCTCTCGAGCCACAACGAAATCATCCGTGCAATCAGATTAGTTTATTTGCATGACATGTTTTTAAGGAGCAACGTCACTCTTGCGCGTTGGAAGTCGTCTCCACAACAACACTGATGGTGAATATGTTCCAATCGGAAGTAAATTCAGTTTTAAATGACCAAAAACACATCAAGTTGCTAAAACCAACAGTGTATCTTCCTCGTATGTTTATTCCCTCGCGCTAGAGTTTGTCGCTTTATCAACTTTATCATGGTTTAAGCGCATCTTCCCACAAAAAACGGCTAAATACACCTTTAAACTAAATTTTGAATGCATTAAAAACATTAGCTCAGACAAAATCTTTGCTTATTTTGGTCTGAGCAAGGAGCAGCTGGAATCAGCCATGTGAAATTAGTTATGTCACATTCACTGTTGCCACTAGAGGGCAGTGTATCCACCCAAATCATTAAAACTAAATGGAAACACTTTCAAAACAAACCATTACAACGCCACTTGATAAACACTGAAAGCAGAAAATTTTAATTTGAATCTTTTTTTCTAATCGAATTACTCGAGTTAATCGATTTAATCGTTGCGGCACTAAAAACCAGTAAAACAATTGCTGGTTTTGGTGTTAAATGCTGTATGTATTAGTGAATTAGACACATTAAGAATGATGTAAATTTCCAGAGTCGACATCACTGAATGCTTTAGTAGGGTTTTTGTGTTGTTTAAATGATACTGTGGTATGAAAATGTTTGGGCACCCCTGAGAATTTCCATTGTTTTCATTCAGAAATCATTGGGTGTATGGATCAGCAACTTTACAGTATATATCAAAAGGCAAAAGCCAAATTTATTAGTCTAACGGAAGATGTGCAATACCCATTAAAGCAAAATTAGGTGCAAAAATTGTGACCCCAAGAAAAAAAAATATTTTCTAGATCTTGCTTTTGCCAAAATATAAGATGTTTCTAATGACTTCCAGTGAGTTACTGGACTCTGTATCAAGATATAAATTTTTTCACATTGCTTCTTACAAAACATCTCCGTTTCGGTAAAATTTTAATGGTTTCTGATAGGGGCTGCAACTAACAATTATTTTCATAATCGATTAATCTGATGATTAATTAATCGATTAATCGGATAAAGGTCACTTTTTCAATTACCTTCACAATTTACCTTGAAGTTGTTTTAGGCATGTTGTAAGTAACAATGAAAACAAAATGGATGACTATTTCCTTCAAAAATATTTTGTTATAGCTTCCTGACTTAACTGTAGTCTATAACTGTCTCGATTATCAAATTCGTCGGCAACTAATTTGTTAATTGATTTTAATCAGTTGTTGCAGCCTTATTAAGAAGCTAGTCAAGAGAGCTGTCCGAAAATTTGCAAAAATGTGAATTGTTTTCCAAAGTAAAAGCATGTTTTTGTACATGTCCTACTTTGACTTAACAAAAATATGAGGAAATCTGATATTTACAACTGAGAAGGTATGTTTGTTTTTAATTTCAAGAATTTATACACGGAGAAGGGAACCGTCCTAAACGATTAATTGGTTATCAAAATAGTTGTCGATTAATTTGCTAATCGATTAGTTGTCAATGAATTGTTGCGCCTCTAGTTTTTAAGCATGGACAGCCCACTTAAGATCATGCCACAGACTTTCAAGAATACTCACTAGAACATTGCTCCTTTGTATGAATAGCAGAGTAGATTAACAATTCTGCTCTTTCCCTGACACCTGTTGTTTACAATTCTCTAACTCGTGCTATACTATGATTGGACGAGATTTGCTATTACGTCACTCTGTTGGCGCAAGGGCATTGACCAATGAAATGCTTGCTCCTTTAAATGTCCCTCCTCTCGCTCCTCATTTCTTGTCTTCCGCTCCCGGATGTACGTCGTAGAGAAAGACAACTTTGCTCACGTGCAAGAAACAAACATTGTTGTGATGCGACGCAACTATCTTCTTGTCTTTTGTGTGCGCGTTTCCCGAGAGGCGTCGGCAAATTTACCACTCCTCGCTGAGTAGAGTCCGCTGTTCCTTTTCAAAGCCCAAAAGTAAGTTGGACTCCAGTTGTTCTTGCGAGCATCTGTTTGTCATTCCGTTCATTAAATTATTTTTACAAGGTAGTGGTCCAATCCTGATTTTGTTTTTTTTACACATCTTTATATGCGAGGAATTCTCCAGCTGTTTGCTTCATCTGGCTAGGCTACCGAGATGCTAGTTTATGGTAAATTAAAGGTGTACTCATCGTAAAATCGATCTATTTTATTCACAAAACTGTTGAAGTGACCTTTAACTTCATCAGTACAGAACTTGTTCCTTCCACGCTATTTTGTTTTTGTATAACACAGGCTTGTCATTTTTTCTGTGGCTTGCGTTGGCTAAGTCACTTTGAAGAAAAAAAATAAGATGGAAACAACTGCTCGCTGGACTCGGAAGTACGTGCACATGCTTTATTAAACAATGAAAAAAACTAGGGTTGTTCCGATCATGTTTTTTTTGCTCCCGATCCGATCCCGATCGTTTTAGTTTGAGTATCTGCCGATCCCGATATTTCCTGATCCGATTGCTATTTTTTTTTTTTTTTTTTTTGCTCCCGATTCAATTCCAATCATTCCCGAAAATTTTTTTGGCAATGCATTAAGAAAAAAATGAATAAAACTCTGACAAATATATACATTCAACATACAGTACATAAGAACTGTATTTGTTTATTATGACAATAAATCCTCAAGATGGCATTTACATTATTAACATTCTTCTTGTGAGAGAGATCCGCTGATAGACTTGTAATTCTTAAAGGATAAATGTGACTTTGTATATTGTGACTAAATATTGCCATCTAGTGTATTTGTTGAGCTTTCGGTAAATGATACTGTAGCCATGCCCAAATGCATGATGGGAAGTGCAACTATGACTGTGCGTATAGGCACCAATTGATATATCTTCTCTGTGTTGGGAAATAACTTAGGGTGTTAAGAAAAAGATCAACTACTACCTTTCTTCCCCACATTGCTTTCCCACGATTTTTCTAAATGTTGAGAGAGGGATTTTAAGGCTTAAGCCAATTAAAAAAAGGTTTCAAAGACTGCCAAAATTCACTCTACTCATTTTACGCTGCCTTTTAGCTCTATATTCAGGTAACTCGGCGCCATTATAGATTGAATGTGACAATGCATGAGTGGGTCGTGCAGCGCATGCGTTAATTGCGTTAAATAATTTAACGTGATTAATTAAAAAAAAAAAAAATTACCGCCGTTAACGCGATAAATTTGATAGCCCTACTTTAAGCCAAAACTAAAGACTCTGGATGAGTGTAAGACATTTTGTCTGTAACGTTAAATACAATTAGAAAATGAATTAAAATATATATATTTTTTTTTAAAAAGGCATGTGCCGATTCCGATGCTTTGAAAATGACGTGATCGGACCCGATTGATCGGCATCCCGATCGATCGGGACATCTTTTTAAAAAAAAACAAAACTGTAGATTGATCAACTACACACAAGTGGATTTAAACGCATAGACAGATTAGGTGGTTTTGTGTGATAATTTAAAAAATGTATTTCAAATGGGCAGACAATCTTAAAACGTGGATATGTTCTGAATGACTGTCGCATTAATACTTCTAATATTTTGAAATAAGCACGGGCGACCAGATATCACCTTCCTAAGGCTTGAATGAATCAAATTCAATTTGTTCAAAAAAAATGATTTCTCAATGCTTTAACCCCATGTGCCTAGGCAATTTTGACCATTTCCGTAAGGTGTTGATCCAAACTAATTAATTTCCTTTGAAAAAATATAAAAAGTGACATGGTAAATGGGTTTACTGTATGCTTGTATTACGCTTTTCCACCTTCAAGGCACTCAAAGTACTTTGACACCATTTGCTCATTTACCTACTGATGATGCCACATCAGGAGCAATGAGGGGTTCAGTGTAGGGCTGCAGCTATCGATTATTTTAGTAGTCGATTAATCCAGTGTTTTCCAACTTTTTCTGCGTCACGGCACGTTTTTACATTGGAAAAAATCTCGCGGCATACCACAAACAAAAAATCTTCCAAAATTACTTTCTGTACAGTATATTATGAAATAATTTCTCAAAATTTATACTTAGTCATTGTGAAACTTGAGCCTGTGTGGATGAACACAAAGCCGATATCCTTGCAGGAATCTACGTCAACAGCTCTTAGTCTCTCTCTGTTTTTATTTTTTTTGTAGCAATAAGGCTTGAAAAGCTCAGAATTGTCAGACAGGGATTTTAGAAATGTCTTTAATCGCAAGCATCTCATTGTCAATGGCTTTGCAGGCAGGTAGTTATTGCCTCTTTTTGGATTCAGCAACAAGTTTAGCAACAAGGTAACTGGTTTTGAGGGCTTTCTCATTTACCTTTGTAGTGTTTCTCAAAAAGTTGCCTTTTTTCTCTCTGTGTTTTCATGGAGGCGAACAAAATAGTCAATCGACTTGGTTTGAACCGAGAGCAAATGCAACTGCTCGCGTCACGTTCAAGAACTGCTCGGATTTTTAGCCATCAGCTACCTTGCTGTCCTCAACAATGTGTTGGAATAAAACGGGGAGGATTGACTCTCAAATACGGATGAAATGGAAAGGATTCTTCCGTGTATATTGACCCTTGACGACTCTAATCAAATGATGTACAGTAGACGTGCTGGGGTCCACATTTTCGCGGACAGCAAAGTAGCAGATGGCTAAAAATCTGAGCAGCTCTTGAACGCGACACGAGAACTACATTGCTCATTTGCACACGACCGCAAGCTTGCGTGGTAAGTAGGATGCGTGCATAAAAGTAACAAAAAGGGGAGAAGCTTCCACTTATGCACATTTATTCACAAAAAATAATAATAAATCCACCTTGACCACTCGTCACTCGGGAGCTCAGCGGTTCGTACACACGCGTTCGCAGAACTCCAACATATTAGTAAGCAGCAACAGAAGAACAACATATTCAATGTAAATTTAGCAGCGCCACCGCGTGGTGGATGTCGGGAGGAACACCATTTAAGGAGGTGACTGTTACAAACGCCGCCCGACGACGTAAAAAAATAAATAAAATGCGATATTGGATAACTACACTGGATTAATCTATAAACTAGTTAGTTCGAATAATCGAGTAATCGATTAGGAATATAAAAAAAAATGAGTTTAGCCTCAAATAGTGGCTAACTTGCATAGCAAAAGTCCGCTCGCTTAAATGCTATGAAATGCTGTTTTTTTAAAAAAAAAATTTTATACAATGCTCTTAATAAATCGTTCAAACACATACTCCCACAAAAAAGGGCTAAATTTACCTAGAAATTATGAATGCACTAAAAAAACCATATTAGCTCAAACAAAAACTTACCTTATGTTGGTCTTAATGGGGCAGCTGGATTCAGCCATGTTAAATGTCAAATTAACTTGCTACTAGAAGGTAGTTTATCCACAGAATAACTAAAAAGAAATGCGAACACTTTCGAAACAAACCATTACACTGCTACTTTAAACTAATACCCGAAGCAGCAAAATTTAATTCGAAGCTTTTTTCCTAATCGAATTACTAGAGTTAAACGATTAATGGTTGCATCACTAGTTCACTGTCTTGCTCAAGGATACTTAGACGCCTCTTGGTTGGGGAAGAACTACCACTGAGCCACGCCACCTCACATATTTCACAATATGCAGGCATATATTTCGTTATCTCTAGGTTGTCATTCATGTCAAACATTATTCCTGTACTTTTTTCCAAGCAGAATCCGTGAATTTAACATTTACCATGAAAATTGGCCAAGCTGTCAATTGCACATTTGGCAAAATAGCAAAGTTAATCATCATGCCATTTGCCTCTTATGGCATAGTCTATTATAAATTAAACTAACCTAGATCTTGTCAGCACACACCTGCCACCCTTCTAATGTGCGTCTGATTAACCCCGAATAAAATACAAATGTTCTTTTGGGACTGGACAGCCCCCGCTACTATTTGAGCCTCTGTTCTTTGTTACAGCACTGTTCTTTGTTACAGATGATTGTACAGTCTGCTGACGCTTCTGACTGAGCGGTCTCCTCCCACATTTTTTTTTTTTTTTTTTTTTTTTTTTTTTTTTTTGTCTGTGACCCTGAGTGTGTTTGGCTGACGAGCAAGAGTTTTTGGTTTAGCTCGAGTTTTTCCATTTTGGACTCTTACTGCTTTTTTCTTAGGTAACATTACCTCAAAAGACATGGCAGAAGGGGGCTTTGACCCTTGTGAATGCATCTGCAGCCATGAGCACGCGATGAGGCGTCTCATTAACCTGGTAAGTATTTAAGCTTAAATTGTCAAATTTGATTCGGACAGAGCTATAGGGCTTTAACAGAGGATGGGAAAGTATTGTATAAATGAAGCAAGAGTGATTAGTTTTCACTATAAGTAAATACATCATTACAAGGGTGGAAAAAGTGGAACTGTACTAGTTCACACTGAGCCAACATCCTGGTTCCTGCTTTGCTATTCAATAAAAGCCACTATGGATTCTCCATTGTATTTACCAACATTTTTTGAAAGAAGAGTACATGAAGAAAAGTATAGCACAGTTGCCAAACTATTAAGTGACGATTTTGTGTAGCCTACAAATGCGATGTATATGCATCCATTGTATCTTCTGTTCTAAAAATCTGAATAACAGATTTAATTTTTCGTCTTTTTTTTTTTTGTCTTCAATAAGACAAAATTTAGTTTGACACCTATGCTGTATGGGATACTCTTCAAAACTTGTCTGTCTACTATGTATGTAGGTAGGATATAATTAAAAGTGTTTTGGGAATTTCTGTGTGACTTCATTAGCCTGTACAGGTGTAACTTGTACAGCAGGATCCATTTGAGTTGAACAAAGTGACGCTCGAAGGCTACTTGTGTTACTTGTAGAAGGGTGTTGTCCAAATAGTGATACAGTTGAAAAACCTTTTTAGAGTGTGCTCAAGAATCAAACTGCAGCATGATTTGAAACTTTGTTAGCATCCAAAGAATGAAGTGTATTTTCTTTGCCTTTTGTACCATTAAAGAAATCATGGTAAAGAAAAGTTTGTTCTGCACAATTGGAGATTTAATTCAACCAAATTTATTCATACACAAAGTAATTATACGCTTTAGAAAGAGACAATTCCTAATAACATGCATGGAAATTAAGTCCCTATTTTTATTCTTGGTCTTAAAGGAGTTGCATAGGAGTTCAATGTCACAAAGTAACCTCCCAAATTGTCTGTTGCAAGAAAATGTATTTTGCACCATTTATCTCCTTCTGTTTTATTCAATCTTACCGTTTGTCTTCCAGCTCAGACACACTCAGTCCTACTGCACAGACACAGAGTGTCCTATGGAATGTGCGTATGACATCTGAATGCAGGTGAATTTCAATGTTGCAGTGTAGAATAGAACCAGAGCAGCATTGTTTTTGTTTTTAGTACCTGGGCCTGGTGAAGGGTCCACTGGTGGAGGAGAGCTGACCTTCCCCATTATTCTGATGGGATGGATGGTACTTGCTGTCATCCTGTTTCTGCTTCGCCCTTCTACTCTGAGAGGTCACTCTTCAACTGAGAAAAACACTGAACCCCACAATGTAAGTTTAATTTGCTGCTCCCAATTTAGTTTGATATTGAACATCCTTTTAATTCCAAGTAACACTGGAATAAAGGGTGAAGGACCGTCACTGTATAACACCATTTTTTCACTAGCCTTTATTGAGCCAAGGTGCTGCACAACAAGTACAGTGTTCATTTGAAAAAATCTCAAAGTACCACCAAACCAGAATTTCCCTCAAGAGAAGTACCAACCATTTACTGAAATAATGAAAATATTTTCTCAATTTCCTCATAAATATACTTGTGCAAGGCCTGTTCGAATGCACACAAAGCTGGCCTCTGACAGATGGTGGCCATTTGTTGTTGTGTTGCAGAGAGATAGGAGAGAACCACCAGCGCCACCTGTTGACTAGGAGAGGAAGCCATCTACTAGCGCTCCATAGGAGCTGGACGCTGTGCCAAGTGTTTACTGCGCCACAGATAATACCCCATTGCCAGGCTTCATTTAAAGACCAACCCCTCTTCTGTATTTTTTTTTACTGTATTGTAAATCTATAATAATTACTTTATATCCTCCCTCACTTGAATGTGAATGAAGCTTATATTTGAACTAAACAGTTACATGTGTAATGATCAGTTTATATAGTTTAACTGAAATGAAGCCAATATTGTATGTTAGTAATTGAGGGCAAGGTCTAAAGAATGAATCTACTGTACAGATACTAGTTTTGGATGTTCAGGATTGTTGCACATTGACAGCATTCATCTTGTTCCACAGGGCCTAAAATGGCTTTGAGGGGTGCTTTTTGCACAATGTAGTTCAATGTAAAATACCATAGCTATACTTTGAATAATCTTGTATTTTCATTGTAAATGTCTATAGAAATGTACCCTCTATTTGGACATAAAAGCCTTACATGTCAAGTATCTTTCAATTGCTTATTACATCATAAGTGTTGTTCACGCAAGATAAGTGATTTGATCTCCAGGGTGTCCAATTAATGATAAAAGTACAATTTAGGCCCAGATCAAATTGTAACTATTGTCATAATAGATATTACAGGGTGTCTACAAAACACTAAATTTAAAATGAAGGTAGTTGGGAGAGCTTCCAGCTCCAAGTGCTTCGTATCTCCAGGTAAATTAATCCAGAACTCAGTATGTATTAGGGATGTAACGCTACATCTGTATCGACTGGTTTAAGCTCAAATGAATGGATATAGACCCTACCCACGCACCACGTGTTCGCTGTAGGGTTCCGCCCACTTGGCCGTCATTTTGACTCTGTATTTGCATTGGTTTCAATTGATGGCGCAATTTAAAATGCATTTCATGGAAGACCCGGTGCTTTCTGATGCCGCAAACTCACTGGATCTGTTGCATAAAAGGCGTTATGAGGAAAAGCTTCGTTCTATACAGTCGCCAGATCCATATTTGATGCCCAAATCGATGTTTTTCGACCCACCGTCTTCGCCCTGTCTGCCTGACATCTGCTACGCTGATATTTAAAATGATCTTGTCCACACAAAATCAGCCTATTCTCACGAAAAACTTCAAGAGCTTGGAGGCTTATAAATACTTCGTTGCTGGTTGGGTGAAACAGGTCCTCGTCCACGAAAATTCGGCAGGAATCTATCTTGTGCTTGGAAAGGTGAGTTACGAAATTTTCAATTCAAAATCTTTTGTTATTGCTAACATCCACTGTCAAGTCTAATGTATTTCATGTCGTTTGTCAATGGAGTTAAGGCTTTTAATGTTTATATGGTTTAGCGATAGCACTCTCACTACATACATACGTGTATGTTGTCGGCGATTAGCCTAGCAATGATCTTAATTGTGGTTATTTGTCAGCCCCGTAGACGAGGCCAGTTTCTTTCACTTGGTACCAGCTAAATATTATTCAAAAAATAACGATGGTGGAAGAAAGGGAAGTCACAAACATCTTGAATTTGAAACTATGTCGTACTACGTCGTATGTTGTCGGCGATTAGCCTAGCAATGATCTTAATTGTGGTTGTCAGGCCAAAACCCTCTAAATATATATTAAATGCATCTTACCGGATATAAAATGACTACTACATAGTCTGTGGTGATTTTTTGGTGTCCAATTTTCACGTCGAATTGCAGCCGTCCATTTCGCTCTTCTATTTGGATCCCTCGGAATACGGTAAAATTTCACGTCTCTCCTTCCATCTTCTCTGTTAGTGCAACCAACAGCCACACACGCCTTCACCATTTTGTTTAATCGCCGTTAAGTAGCAGAAAAACGCCGTTAATAGGAGGAATGTATGTAGCCTCAATGGGGAAAAACGATGTGTTGCCGGCCAACATGGTGCGGGGGCGTGGTTTAGGGCTGTGTGTGACGTCACGTGGGTAGGGTCTATTGATCAAAAGGAATTAAAAGCTAAACGTCCTCATTTGGATATTTTGGGATCAGTGTGAGTTCAGACTGATGACAGCATTTTTTCCCATTGTGTAAAAATGTTGGTATTGAAGTAAACCGAAAGTCAAATGTAATGGATTGTTTGGATTCTGCATAAAATGCACACAGTCAAAATAATGACTATATACTGGTCCTTCTCAAAAAATTAGCATATTGTGATAAAGTTCATTATTTTCTGTAATGTACTAATAAACATTAGACTCATATATTTTAGATCCATTACACACAACTAAAGTATTTCAAGCCTTTTATTGTTTTAATATTGATGATTTTGGCAAAAAGTCAAGAAAAAAAACCAAAAATACCTATCTCAAAAAATTAGCATATCATCAAAAGGTACTCTAAAGAAGCTACTAACCTAATCATCTGAATCAACGAATTAACTCAAAACCCCTGCAAAAGATTCCTGAGGCTTTTAAAAACTCCCAGCCTGGTTCATTACTCAAAACCGCAATAATGGGCAAGACTGCCGACCTGACTGCCGTCCAGAAGGCCATCATTGACACCCTCAAGCAAGAGGCTAAGACAATGAAATTTCTGAGCGAATAGGCGGTTACCAGAGTGCTGAATTGAGGCACCTCAGAGGGAAGGAAAAAGTGTGGCAGGAAATACTGCACAACCAGAAGAGGTGACCGCACCCTGAGAAAGATCGTGGAGAAGGGCCGATTTCAGACCTTGGGGGACCTGCAGAAACAGTGGACTGAGTCTGGAGTAGAAACATCCAGAGCCACCGTGCACAGGCGTGTGCTGGAAATGGGCTACAGGTGCCGCATTCCCCAGGTCAAGCCACTTTTGAACCTGAAACAGCGGCAGAAGCGCCTGACCTGGGCTACTGAGAAGCAGCACTGGACTGTTGCTCAGTGGTCCAACGTGTTTTTTTTTTTCCAGATGAAAGCAAATCTAGGTGCCAGAGCTTGGAGGAAGACTGGGGAGAAGGAAATGGCAAATGCCTGAAGTCCAGTGTCATGTACCCACAGTCACTGATGGTCTGGGGTGCCATGTCAGCTGCTGGTGTTGGTCTACTGTGTTTCATCAAGGGCAGGGTCAATGCAGCTAGCTATCAGGAGATTTTGGAGCACTTCATGCTTCCATCTACTGAAAAGGTTTATGGAAATGAAGATTTCATTTTTTCAGCACGACCTGGCACCTGCTCACTGTGCCAAAACCACAGGTAAATGGTTTACTGACCATGGCATTACTGTACTCAATTGGCCTGCCATCTCTCCTGACCTGAACCCCATAGAGAATCTGTGGGATATTGTGAAGAGGAAGTTGAGAGACACCAGACCCAACACTGTGGATGAGCTTGAGGCAGCTATCGACGCATCCCAGGCCTCCATAACACTTCAGCAGTGCCACAGGCTGATTGCCTCCATGCCACGCCGCATTGAAGCAGTCATTTCTGCAAAATGATTCCCGACCAAGTATTGAGTGCATAGCTGATATAATTAATTGAAGGTTGACTCTTGTGTTTTTTAATACAAAAAAAAAAAAAAAAAATTTGTATTCGTCAGATGAAATATGCTAATTTTTTGAGATAGGGATTTTTGGTTTTTCTGACTTTTTTTTTGCCAAAATCATCAATATTAAAATAATAAAAGGCTTGAACTACTTCACTTGTGTGTAATGAATCTAAAATATATGAAAGTCTAATGTTCATCAGTACATTACAGAAAAGAATTAACTTTATCACAATATGCTAGGGTGACCATATTTTGATTTCCAAAAAAGAGGACACTTTGCCCGGCCTCGAGATACTTGAATTTTACTCGAAGTTCACTCAAAGATGCCTATATCACTTTAATATATTTAAAGTGTGCCTCCTCCGTCTGGACAAAAAAATTCAGTTTTATTTTTTAAAAAAAGTATATAGTATATATTATATAGTATATATTATATACTATATGGAAATTTGTTTTTTTGCTCAACAGGCTTTATTTTTACTAAAAGAAAAAAAAAAAAAAAAATTAAATAATGACCAAAAAAATATCATGCAGACCCATGGAAATAAATAAATATTTTTATAAATTATTATTACGACAACTGTCATTGAGAAATTGTTATTCCTGCTCAATTTTTATTCTCATTCAATGTTCTAGATTGCACGCAAACAATAAATAAAATAAACTGACAAACTATTCAACCGGCATTTTCCAAATGCAGCAGTTCAAAACTACGTTTCCCATAATGCGTAGTGCGGCTTAGTTAGCTCACTGATAGCTACCCTATTAGCGAGTACCGGGAGACGAGGCAAAATCAAACTTTGCTATATAAGTTCACAATCATCTGTAGCACAACGATGCAACACCAAACGGGATTTTACAGATCACGCTTGTACAAAACTCCGACAGAAGTCAACCGATGTCATTATATATGTATTTATCGTAAAAAACTTAACAACTGTCCAGGCGCTCCCACTTAGAATATAATACTAACATTCAACCAAATACACGAATGCAGAACAATTAATACAAGACTAATACAACATACTGCATCTCTTTGTACCCATATATTGTATAATATATAACAGAAGACACATGAGCGACATTAACAGAAGATAAACTTACAGAAAGGTGTACGGAGCACTATCAACGTCTCTTACAACTACTCCTTATTGTAGTCTGTAACTGCCTGTTTTCTTGCCAAACCGTCAACCCAGTAGATGGCGGAAATGCCCCATAATACAAGGGGTAAACTGTACTCCTTCTCCCGCGCCTACTAGTAGGAGCCACGACAACGCAGGCAAGCGCTGCCCCCCAGCGGCCGGAGGGATTCTCTTCAAAGTGGTCCCGTGGAAGATAATAAAAACCGGACATTTTCATGAATTTATAAAACCCGGCCGGATGACGAGGACACGACGTGAAAGGTGGACGTGTCCGGGCAAAAGAGGACATTTGGTCACCCAACAATATGCTTTTTTTTTTTTTTTTTTTAGTAGGACTCGTATAATTTTGCACTTGCCATTGTGGGATGCGGGGGGAGCATGAATGGCTATGTAAATTTATTGATATTTCTTTATGGTGGGAATTGGGGGGGGGCACTGGGGACACTTTACCTTCATCCTGCTCTGCACCAAGCACTTTTAATGGGTACTGACCACGTAGTGTTGTATGAACTCCAATCCAAATTTCGTTGTTAACCTGACAATGACTAACTGATTCTGAATGTAGTGCAATATGTGAAGCTTCTGGGACCCAAATCAAGGCTCAGGTCCTCTCCCATAGACAGGCGAATTTCCCAAGGTCAGTTGGTTTACGCCCCAAAACACTCATGACCCAAATTTGGGTCATGCGGTACTGATAAAAAAAGATGTTAAGTGGGACTTCTTTGCAATACGACAAAACGCGGCACAAAGGCTACATTGCAAACACGTCAACATGTCAACCGCTAATCTTTTTTTGTTTG
Source organism: Corythoichthys intestinalis (assembly GCF_030265065.1). Lineage (NCBI taxonomy): Eukaryota > Metazoa > Chordata > Actinopteri > Syngnathiformes > Syngnathidae > Corythoichthys > Corythoichthys intestinalis. Next base: position 24,491,993 of record NC_080402.1, read on the forward strand.
TTTTGTTTTTAAATGTAATTCCGCGCACACACACACTGTTGCCAGTTTTTTCGTTTGCAAGTGAACTTAATTCTAAAGGATAATTTGTCATCCCTTTTAAAACTTTCATATAAAGGTATAGACCCTACTCACATGACGTCACAACCATGCCTCCGCGCCATATTGTCCGTCCGTTTTGACGCATTACCGCTACGTAAATCCTCCTATTATGGTGTGTTTTTCTGCTCGTTAACATTAATAATCAAAATGGTGAAGGCGTGTGTGGCGGTTGGTTGCAAAAACAGAGAAGATAGACGGAGAGACTTGAAGTTCTACCGTATTCCGAGAGACCCGGAGAGGAGAGTGAGATGGACTGCTGCAATCTGACGAGAAAACTGGGCTCCAAACGATTACCACGGATTATGTAGTAGTCATTTTATATCTGGTAAGATGCATTTAATATATATTTAGAGGGTTTTGGGCTGACAACCACAATTAAGATCATTGCTAGGCTAATCGCCGACAACATACATTCAGACGTTGTGAATGAACTACCTGAAAATATATAATTATAAGGGGATAATAAGACAGTTGTCATACAATTAATTTACAATTTCACTATTGAGGTCAAAAGCCAAAAAATAAATTCAACTACGGACAATCTGGAGAAGTGCTATCACACTTCATATTTATTACATATTATATATGTATGTAGTGAGAGTGCTATCGCTAAACCATATAAACATTAAAAGCCCTAGCTCCATTGACAAATGACAGGAAATACATTAGACTTGACAGTGGATGTTAGCATGAACAAAAGATTTTGAATTGAAAATTTCATAACTCACCTTCCCGAGCACAAGATAGATTCCTGCCGAATTTTCGTGGACGAGGACCTGTTTCACCCAACCAGCAACGAAGTATTTATAAGCCTCCAAGCTCTTAAAGTTTTTTCAAACTTTCGTGAGAATACGCTGATTTTGTGTGGACAAGATAGTTGTAAATATTAGGGTAGCAGATGTCAGGCAGAGACGGCGAAGACAGCGGGTCGAAAAACATCGATTTAGGCATCAAATATGGATCTGGCGAATGGATAAACTGAAGCTTTTCCACATAACGCCTTTTATGCAACGCATCCAATGAGTTTACAGCGTCAGATAACACCGGGGCTTCCATGAATTGCTCTATAAATTGCACGACTAATTGAAACCATTGAGAATAGGGCTAAAAAATGACGGACAATATGGCGGCCGGATACAGCGACACGTCATTTTGTGACGTAGGTGAGTAGGGTCTATTTTAACCGGAAACATTGCGCGTGCGCACTACAAAACCGGAAAATACGTACTCGTATTTTTTCCCAACAGCGTAACCATAGGTTACCGTCAACAAATTGTAGTCTAACTTTTTTAGGGGAAACAACGCCACGTTAAATTGAATTAAAATATATATTTAATATTTGCACGAATGACCAACGTAGAAGTGTTATCGAGCGTTCTGTGACTACTTGTTCAAGTAGCTAGCATGCTAATTCCCAATCGACAAATCTGTGTTTATTTTCAGACATGACAAGTGAGACGTTCGATATTCTTGATTACTCGCAAAGTCCCAAAACAACAAAAAGAACATCGTTTCAGGTAAAGGCTTCACAATTTGATCATATTACCTTGTATGGAATAATTAACGTTTAACCTGTGCTGTTGTGTGTTTGCAGGATGAACTGGAAACTGCTCTTTCTGCCAGAGCTAGCAAAACGACATCAATTTTGTATTCAAAAGATTTAGATGAAGATGGTGACGGTAAGACTTGACTACATCAAATTAAATAAAAATGGCTTATTTTTATGAACTAAATATGACTTCTCTCTTATGTTTTGGATCTATTCGTGTGGTGATAAGTGGTGTGATTACGATTATGTTGTTGTTTCTACCACGTTGTTAAAAAAAAAAAATTCTAAACAGCTGCTTATTACACTACTACATAGATGAAATAAAGGGGAAACATTTGTCATTTTCTGTGTGCCACAGATTTTTTGGACAGCCTCCTTAAATCAAGAAAAAACAGGTCTGATGCTTTCAAAGCTAGCAAGAGAAGCACAGTCTACGATTTTGACTTCACTGAAGATGATGAAAAACAAGGGACTAAAGAGAGAATGTCCTTTCTGAAATCCCCTAAAAGAATATCTGACCAGGGGGATAGAATTGCACCACAGAATACACACGAGACCACCAACACCTGTCAGTCCAGTGAAAATGAGGTCCAACATAAAAGTGATGAAACAAAATTGACCACCCATTGGCCTTCAAAAGACAATGCCAGTATATCACTGTCATACCAGTCAGATGATGCGCCCTTGGACTTGCCTTTGCCTTTCTATAGCAGTATATCACCAGAACCCATTAGGCTGGAAACAAGAGAAGACACGAGGGAAGACACACATGGTGATGAAACCGTCCAGACTTTATTGGATGCTGACCTTAAATGTGCAGGGACATCCGGTCAGTTTACACCATGAGAACAAAAAGGCCTACTTAACACTCAATGCGGACATACTTATTTGTTCCATTATACCTGTACAGATATTGAGAAGGAGACTCCCAAACCCAAACCAAGACAAAGGAGAGTGGGATTGAATCGCCATGTGACAGAGAACGCTGAAGCATCTCCATCAGCTCCCCTCGCCACCAATTCATGCAACATCACTGATGCATCATTTCCTGAAAGGATTACAGCAGCAAGCTGCAGTCCAAAAGTATGTAGTTTTATCAGAATTTCACCTATCCTCAATCTCGGTCTTTCCACCTGAATTAACAACCTTCCTTTTTTTTACTGTTTCAAAAATATTAGGAACCTCATTGTATGTTGGAGTGCACCAAAAACCACATCCAGAACAATAAAGACAGGGAAATAATATGGGTGAACAACAAGTTTATGGTCTAAGATTTAGGCAAATATTGATGTGCTGAATTCAAATATATTGGTTTTGCTCAATTAGGTCAACTTTTAAATCTATGGCCACATGTTTGTTTTAAAGTTTTGTTAATTTTATTGTTAGTTTCACTTTATATTAGGGGTTCTCAAGCTAGAGGGTCGGCCTTAATTGTGTGTGAGTCTTACCCGCTTAAAAATTAAAAGCACATCTAGCAAGAGAGACAAGATAAGATTTTTTTTTTAATTTGGGACTCGGTAATAAAAAAAAAAAAGTACTGAAATCTTCTGAAATACATGCAATTTACTAAAAGAAATAAAATAGTAACCCAGTATAATTAGTAAAGAATTACTTTAGTATCACTTATTTTATACTTTATATAAAAGTTATCAAATGTTCTATCAATGATAGGTGAATAAATACATTACAGATAAAGAAATAGGGAGAATAACATGTCACGTTATGAAATGTGTTTGTTAAAAATACATGTACTGCGTTTGTTTAGTTGACAGATGGGCACAATGCTGAATTGAGTGCATCAGGTAAGCAATCAAACATCTTTACCATGTTAACATTGTGTTCAGTAGCAGCAATAAGTGTTTCTTTGTCAAATGTTTTTTTAGATGGCCGCATTCTAGGTGACTCCAAAGAACAACAAAGGCCGGACTCTGCATCACTGGAAGCCCCTAATGTAAGATGTTTTGAACAGACATGAGGCGATTTTTGGTTTGAAGGTATTGCAAGGTTATAGAAAATCAAGGCGTTAGATACCGCTTAACTCACCATACCGATAAACAGCTATACAGCGTTAAAAGCCTTGGGCAAACTAGACATGCAGTAAAGGTGAAATTATTGTACTAAACCACAACAAATACACGTGTATGCAGTTATATACTGTGTAGCATGGCTTGGTGAGGCTCAGGAACTCATTTTGTATTTGTTGCATTTGATAAGGTTACTTTTTTTTTTCTTTTTTCTTATATATAGAAAGAATCAGGCGAACTCGCCGTTGCTCAAGTCACTCGTGTTCAAAGCAATTCTGACATAAGGTCAGTAATTTTATCCAACATACAGGTATTTATGTAAATGTGTTTTATTTTGAGTGTCCACATTTTTTATTTTATGTAATTCAGGGCATCCAGTTGTAAATCTATGAGACCCTACACTCTTCAATACAAGAAGGTGGAATCAAAGTATCTGGGAACTCTCAAAATTCTGGATCGTAAAATTTCCCAAGACTGTCAACTGCAAGATGCCGATTCCATCAGGGCCACAGTTTACCAGGTATGTGCGACAATGGCATCTCTTGTCTTTTTGAAGATGAGGTCGTGAGTGTACAGTTTATTTTGTATTAGTTTAAGAAGACATCTGAAATCAAATGTTTTATTGTTCCAAGGAATGGCTCAAAAAGAAAAAGGAGAAGTTATCAGAGAGCCTAAACAAAGAAAAGAGTCTACAAGAGCAAAACAAAAAGGTGAGCAGCTGAGAAGATATGAACCTCTCAGCAGTGGATCATCTCTACCAGACTATGGTAAAACAAAATTGTAGGAACTGTTTTTTAATTTACACACAAAGCTGACTTTTTGTTATTGACCAAACAGATAAAAGAAGAAGAAGAAAAAAAGAAAGATGCTGCCGCTTCTTATTTGGCTTGGAAAGAAAAAAAAAATGAGTTACTCAGGGAAAAAACAAAGGAAGCCAAATATAGGATGCAGAAAGAGCAAATGGCTTTGGAAGAAGTAGAGAAAAAAAGGAAAGAAGCTGAACAGGTACTATTACCGTGCATTCATCTGAAAAGATACAATAAGAAAATCTATCAATAACATGCAATATGAGCTAATACAGCTAGGATAGTGGACACCAATACAATTGATATAAAATCTATGTATGTCCCGATCACATGTTTTTGCACCCGAGTCAGAGTCAAGTGGTTTTGACAATCTGCCGATACAGAGTCCCGATCCGATACCGGAAAAAGTGTTGTCAAAAAAAATGTTTTAAACATGTTACTTTATAGAGATCGACCGATACGGGTTTTTCAGGACTGATACCGATACTGATTATTAGTAGTTAGATGGGCCGATAACCGATTTTGGGGGCCGATATTCATTTGCAGTAAAAGTGTACAAATTGGCATATAAAAATTGAATAATTCAAACACTGAACTTCATTGAAATGCCCAAAGCATGTTTATTGAATCACACAAATAGAAAATAATTGCTCCAGAAGTGCCTAAGGTGCGATACAAGTGTAACTCCATTTACCTTTACCATTTAACCCAGGGGTGTCCAAACCTTTTGCAAAGGGGGCCAGATTTGGTGTGGAAAAAATGTGGGGGGCCGACCTTGGCTGAAGTCCTTTACGTAGAACAATATATTTAAGGAAATTTTAGCAAGCCATTTTTTGTGTCACATTTGCTGTATTATTTTTTTTAATTAATAATTTCTACTATCTCGCAACTAGCCTTTGTGGCGTTCTCTTTTACTCTCGGGCTCATGCGAAATACTGCTGCTGTGAAATTAAACTAGCTTCAAATTGCTTCTATTTCTCGCTGTGTATCATTCCTGTAATCTTGTCGTACATGTCAGCGTTTCTTGTTTGGTAATATCGCCTCACATTGAACTCTTTAAAAACAGCGACTGTCTCTTTGCAAATGAGGCAGACACAGTTGTTGCCTATTTTAGTGAAGAAATATTCTTTCCACCTAGAATTTCCACCTATCCTTGAAGCGTTGGTCGTCGCAGTCAACGTTCTTTTTTTTTGTTGATAGTCGCCATTTTAGAAAATTGGAAGTAAGGGGTCACATGGGGTAATGTTGCTTGGAGTGCTGCTGCCTTTTAGTTGGTAAATGAGGAGCAGCATTTAGTGTGTAAGCTACTTCATATGCTGGTAGCAGCACAGCTGACCAATTTATTAAGTCTGTGTGCGGGCCAGACGTTACTGATTTTATGACAGAGGCTGGGGGCCGGATGAAATTTGACCAGGGGCCGCATTTGGCCCCCAGGCCGGACTTTGGACATGTCTGATTTAACCGATCAGAGAACGAGGTGAATACAAGTGTAGGAGACAACAGGCAGGACAGAGAGGCGCGGCTGCATCTGAGCCGTAATAACCCAGTTTTAAATAGATTTTTTTCATAACAGCCGATCGAATTTAAAAAGGCTGATACCGATATACATCACATTTCCTAATATCGGCACTGATAATCGGTCTACCTCTATTATTGTTCCACCGTGCCGCCTTCATGAAGTGAAATATTTTTAAACAAGAATAACGTAGAAAATGCTTGTCTTTATTAAATGTTTCATTGAGTGAGTACACTCAAACCCGCTCATGCTGCTAAGAACTGTCGCTCACTTACACACACAATGAGTTGCCACAGCACATTACCGCTAATGTTTCACAAGCTAAACGATGATTGACACATTCGGTGTCTTTGAATGTAGCGCTACCAAGCTTCTCTGGCAAGATCAAAGCTCAGTCATCGTTAACTTTAACCAGCAAACTCCAGTGCACTGCTGACCAAGAAAAGCAGCAGGTGGGAGGGTGAGAGGCTGTATGAGCATGAAGCACAAAAACAAAAAAACTTATTTTTTTTTAAACCCGATCTTTTTCACCTGATTCCGATCCCCTGAAAAATGCCGCGATCGGACCAATTTCCAATCACGTGATCGGATCGGGACATCCCTAATATAACAAAACAAATCTTCATTGTGATTGAAATGTAGACTTTCAACTTTAATTGCATTATAATTTCGCTGGCGAGGGGCAGAAACATTGCAACTTTAGAATCATCACTTTCAGGAAGCCAAATATTTTTTAAGCCAGTGGCATTGCATTGTCAAGGAGAGCAAATCATTTACAAAAGAAAAATAAGATGGTAAATGATTTGGAAATAATTATAATTATAATAAAAGCATACTCACAGTAAGACTTTACTTAGATTAGATTTTACTTTAGAATTTGACAGGGCATGATAGCTCTGTTTTGATGACTGATTGATGTGAAATATCCATATACTTTTCACTCAACTACAATTGTAAGTTGATTGTTTTATTTTATGGTAATTTGTGTTGGTTTATAAAGGCAAAATCATAACGAGGGGGGAAAAAACTGGAAAATTATTCTGGAGCTAATTGTTAGGGATGTCGTGGCAGACGTATGATCAATGGAAGAGCAATCGTGACCACATCCTCAGAGAAAAGTGTCGACAGCAAAGAGAGACAGAGAAGAAACTTGCACTGAAGAAACAAGCTGAGGCGGAAGACCGAAAAAGAGACAGCAAATCAGCGTATTCTAACTGGTGAGGTCAATACAATGGACATTAAAAAATACTGCAGTTTTCTTGAAAGACGAGGTCCACTTTCATCATTGGCTGTACCAATCCAGGGTCCTCATTAATGTTTCATGAAACAGCATTATATTTAGCTTTTCCGTGACTTTGTGTCAATTAAATTTCACGAAATGTCAATCGTGTGATCATTTTTCAAGGTGCGAAAAAAAGACGGATGCCTTCCAAAAAAAAATGTGGACAGAACGCCAGGAAAACAAGAATAAATCAGAGGAACGCCGATATATTCAAGAGGAGAAGGATAAAATGGCTTTAGAAATGTATGAGCATTGGCTGGTATGTACATTTTCTTATATCATTGTTTGCCATGACTTATCGTTTTACAGAAAGCAATACAGTGTGGCAGCAATAATAGGATTAAAATTCTGTTTGAAAACAGGAAAAGAAGGATCTACAACAAAAACGACAGAGAGAAGAAAAGCGATTACAAGTGATACTGCGAAAAAGTCCGCCGCCACCTTGGAGTCCTCCTAATAACACCATTCAGTTTCGAAAATAGCATGTGAAACACAGTGAGGAGCAGAAGCGTTTGCACCCCTTGGGATTTTGCAAGTCTACCCACTTAGAAAATAGGTAGAGGTCTGAAATTTCAATATATAGATGAATTTACATTTAAAAAGACATAATCTAAAAAAAAATCCAAAACTCACATTGTATGATTTTATTTAAAATAATTTATTTGTAATTTACTGGGGTCGATGAGTATTTGCACCCCTGAGAATCAGCAAAAATTATGACAATCTCAGAGTTCTCGGTCTACCTTAAAAAAAAGTCCACCTTTTCCCCATGATTAATCACCCACCCCCCACCCGTTTGAGCTCATAATTGTCACCTGTGCATCCCACAGTCAGTCATAATCCAACTGCTGCCACGGGCAAGACCAGAGAGCTTTCGAAAGACACCATAGAAAAAACCGGTTGAGCTCCACAAAGCTGGAAAAGGCTATGGGACAATTGGAAAGCAGCTTGGTGAGAATAAATAATCAGTGGCAGCAACTGAAAATGGAAAAGGCTGAACATGACTGATAATCTACCTCTGACTGGGGCTCCATGTAAAGTCTCTCCTCGTGGGGCATCACTCATGATGAGAAAAGTGAGGGCTCAGCCTATAACTACAGGGCAGGAGCAGGTCTGTAGTAAGTAGACCTTTTTGGTGCAAACCTTACTCGTGGTGTCTGGAGGAAAAAGGACGAGTACAATCCCAAGAACACCATCCCCACTGTGAAGTATGGGGGTGGAAACCTCATGCTTTGGGGCTGCTTATCGGCAAAGGGGACTGGACAACTGTTCTGTATAAAGCAGATGATTAAATGCTGCGGAGTATTGATTTTACAAACTCATGCTTTTATTTTTCAGAATGACCAGATAATTCCCTCAAAAGTGAATGTATTTGAGAAATCTAATTGCTCAAAATCCCAAACTTGTTTTTCTTATGCTGCATGTTTACATTGAGATGCTATGAATATATTTTACCAACAACTTTTCCCCCTAAGTTGGGATGCCAGTCTAGTGCTTGCACTTTTACTACAAAGCCATACTGGTTTGGCGCGTGCATTGTCTTGTAGAAATATGCTAGCAGAGAGGGAGAGAGTCAATTTTAACTTTCCTCCCAGGGAATGCCACAGTGTAACAGACGATTCCCATAGATTTGACGTACTAGTTTTTTGGGTTTTTTTTTTTTACACCGGATGCCCTTTCTGACACAATCCACAAGCAGAAATTGAACCCGGGCCACCACAAAGGGCAGCGGGGCACGTGAACAACTGAGCTAACACCTTGGTTGTGGAAATAGGGGCATATTTGTCTTGCTGGTTTGTTGATGTTTCTAGGATGATAGCATACAGAATGGTGCTCCAAAACCTGTATGTAACTTTCAGCATTGATTGCGCATTAACCAGTTTTGTAACACCCAAAACCGGTCTAGAGACCACATTTTCAACATCTTGGTCTTGTGTTATTTTTGGACAAGCCGGCAGTCCGGATTTGGGATTTCCTGTCTAGACCAGTCAAGACCAGCATGTATCTTCTTTTCTTCAAGTTCATTCATGTCATAATAAGGACATTTACTGGTTATAAATTCAAATACATTCATACAACAATTAAAGTGTTAATAACCTCTTTCTGAGAATATTATTTCTGGAAAAAAGTTCACAATCACATTAAAGCTGGCCTTATTAAACAGACATCGATTAGCTTACTTTGGCTGAATGCCATATCAACTAAACACTTAAAATCTTTTTTTACATGCAATGTATATTAGAAAGACTTGTATTTGTGTTTTTGACTGTCATGTTTAATTAAAAAAGAAAAGGGTTCTTTAGCTGCGCATTCTTGCCATAGTTTTTTATATCTATTTATTCATTTTTATTATCTTGGGTGCTTGGGTTTTATCTCTGTGTTGACTCCAAAAACTCATGGTCTTGTTGAATTCTGGTCACGGGCAATGGTCAATCTCGGATAGTGTGATCCTGAACACAACTTTAACCGTTTCAGTTTTGTTCAAATTACCCATTCCAGACCCCCATCCACTCACAGTTGCTTGCTTATTCACTCTGTACTAAAAACAATCCAGTTGGTCCTTTTCCTATGTGCCCCGAAGTGTCCATTATTTCCCAAAACGGTTTGAAATGCTGATATGTCAGACCACATCACACTTTTCCACTTTGTGTCAGGCCATTTCAGATTAGCTCAGGTTAGATTAGTTGAAGGCATTTATGGTCGTTGTTTATATATGTATTTAAATTATAATAAATGATAATATAACATATATATGTATTTAAATGATAATAAATGATAAAATAACATCCATCACCTATTTTTGTAATAATTCTACATTGTCAGTTTTGTAACATTAGCATGAAAAAAGTTATATGTGCAAATGAAAAAAAAATTCTAGGAATCAATGTTGTGTTTCAATACAATAACATTATGCTGTTGTTTTTGCTTTCTTTGACTTTTCATATTTATTATTTGATATTTCAACTATGTAATAAAATACATCTTTGATTATCCATCGTCCAGTTGTTTTTGTTTGCTTGTTTCGTTTCACTGAACAGGACGTTGGAATTTATCCAACTTTTAAAGTGAAAATCCAATAACCGGAAGCTTGGTTGCGTCACTAGTAAGTCAACTACAACGACTCATCACTGACAGAGCCGCTTCTCATCAGTAGAAGGATTGAAGCGGACCATTTAAGAGAACACGCGAAAGGTAAATTTACGCTTTGAGTGTTATCCAAATTAGTCTAGGTTTTTCCTTTTTTTTTTTTTCCATTCTATTTTTTAAGTTATTGTGCTAAGTAGCTGTTCGCTTGTCACCCAACTCCGACAAAAATTTAAGAGGCTGAAGAATATCCTAAAGTTGGGTGTCGTGTTGGCAGAGGTAAAATACCGCAAGCTAGCCACCTCATTTATTTACCCTTTAACATCCTCTTTGAATTGGTGAATAAGAGTGAATCGGCCAAATTGAAGTGTTGCTAATCTGTTGGTGTGCACAGGAGGCTTGTAGCTAAGGATTCCGAGGAATCCCTCAATGTATGTCTGTGTGCCCGTGTGGGACCTGGATGCAGTGGAATGAATGGCTCTTTATATATGTTTTCAACGTGGCTATCGGGGTTCGACTGGCACTGTTGGTTGGAAAATATTTAGGTGTCAACTTTTAACATTTTAGATACAACCCACTCCCGAATTACTGTAGCAAAATCAAGCATCTGAATTCAAGTCCACACTACTTTTTGACATTTAGGAAGAAGCAGCCCAATACTTGATTTTTTCAGTGATATAATGACGAGAGTTGTATCCTAATACTTTGTTCTCCAAGGCCCATTGGATTTTATTGGTAGATATTCACTGCTGACACTTTAAGCATTTTCCCCCCCACCATACAGATGTTCGAAATTAAAAGAATCTGTTGCATTGGTGCCGGCTACGTGGGAGGCCCAACATGCAGTGTGATAGCCCAAATGTGTCCAGAGATCACCGTGACTGTTGTCGATATCAACGAGTTCCGAATCAATGCCTGGAACTCAGACACGCTTCCCATATATGAGGTATTGTTTCAGCCTTCGGGTTCTTTTCACAAATTCTGTAAAACAAATTTTCCACAAAAGCTTAACCAATCGTACCAGTTTTGGACTGTATTAAATAATTGGTGTGGGGTTAAGGGCAATAAAAGACAGGTTTGCAACTTTGCTTCTAAATTGCCTGCTTTGTGAGGTATGTTTTATGATCAACTGTCCAGATATTGTAAGTCCAAGCACGTCACCTGAGAATAAGGAGTGGCTGCTCACCAAGCTTCCTTTATTGCCATGCCTGATATTAAAGATTTCATCGTGGTAACTGGGTGTGGTCAGAAATGTTGAGCTAAACCAAATTTTAGAGGGTGGGTGGTGGGCTTTGGCTGAGTAAATGTTGACATGCAACCATTTGTGACCAGAGTATTTCAACATAAGGGGAAAAAGAGTTCCAGATGGCTCATTGCAATTGCATCATTGTGACGTGAGTGGGGTTGTGAAGCTCTTTTCACCAAAACAATCTCTTTTCGTCTCCCTCACAGCCTGGCCTGAAAGAGGTGGTTGAATCATGCAGAGGGAGGAACTTATTTTTTTCCACAGACATTGACTCAGCCATTAGGGACGCTGACCTTGTTTTTATCTCCGTGAGTTTTCCAGTCACACCCATGTGAACATACACAATTCTCAAGCTCTCCACTTGAATTCAAACTGAAAAGAATGCCAATGTAGGTAAACACCCCCACCAAGACCTACGGCATGGGGAAAGGCCGTGCCGCCGATCTCAAGTATATTGAATCGTGCGCTCGGAGGATTGTGGAGGTATCTGATGGCTACAAGATAGTCACAGAGAAAAGCACTGTCCCGGTGCGAGCTGCTGAGAGCATTCGCCGGATCTTCGACGCAAACACCAAGCCTAGCCTCAACCTACATGTGTGTATTTGTTGGTATTGGTATTTATTGTGGGTGACTTCATCCCCTATGGTCTCACGATACCCTTTTGCCTCAGGTGTTGTCCAACCCTGAGTTTCTTGCTGAGGGAACAGCGGTGAAGAATTTGAAGGAGCCTGACCGCGTCTTGATTGGTGGAGATGAGACACCAGAGGGTCAAAGTGCAATCAAAGCATTATGTGCCGTGTATGAACACTGGGTGCCCAAGGCCAGAATCATCACCACTAACACGTGGTCATCAGAGCTGTCCAAACTGGTGCGTGTAGGGAAAATTTGACTTCAACAAAAAGAAAATATCAATTGTGATACGTGCTATTTACCATTGTCTCTTCTAATCTCTGTAAGAATTGTGTGCTGGTTTCTATAAACTTCAAATAATTTGGTGTACACAGGCAGCAAATGCATTCCTAGCGCAGCGAATCAGCAGCATCAACAGTATCAGTGCGCTGTGCGAGGCCACCGGGGCTGATGTGGAGGAGGTCGCTAAGGCCATTGGCATGGACCAGAGAATAGGCAGCAGCTTTCTCAAAGCCAGCGTGGGTAAGAAGTGGTGCCATGAATGATTAAAACCAATGGCGGTCTGTGTGGAATTAGAATTCAAATGCAAGGTTGTAGGCCAAACTACTACCATGGAGGACTTAATGGGAGAAATTGCTAATGATGACGTGTTGGTCACAAACTAACACAGCTTTTAGAACGAGTAGAACAAGTTATGAATGACAGCAACTGCCTTCTGATCGGCATTCACTTTTTTTGTTCCCACGCAGTGCATGCACATGAGTGGTTTATAGGAAGGAGGACTAACAATTATGCTACACTAAGCACATAAATGAGCGTCAAGTGCTCAGTAATAGTCGAGTTAAGAAAATGAGTGACAGGAGGAAAAGGTACGTGACAAAAAAAAAACCTGCCTTGGCATCCATCTATAAATGAGATGAGTGAAGACAAGAATATTTTAAACAGTCACTAAAAAATGTGTCGCGTCTATGGTAATAAATATATACAGTGCCTTGCAAAAGTATTCGGCCCCCTTGAATCTTGCAACCTTTCACCACATTTCAGGCTTCAAACATAAAGATATGAAATTTAATTTTTTTGTCAAGAATCAACAACAAGTGGGACACAATCGTGAAGTGGAACAACATTTATTGGATCATTTAAACTTTTTTTTAACATAAAAAACTGAAAAGTGGGGCGTGCAATATTATTCGGCCCCTTTACTTTCAGTGCAGCAAACTCACTCC